>NW_020653776.1:755345-759811 GCF_003589595.1 Hyposmocoma kahamanoa
CGTGCGTGCGTGCGTGCGTGCGTGCGTGCGTGCGTGCGTGCGTGCGTTCGTGCGTGCGTGCGTGCGTGCGTGCGTGCGTTCGTGAGTGTGTGCGTGCGTGCGCCCGTGCGTGCGTGCGTGCGTCCGTCCGTCCGTGCGTGCGTGCGTGCGTGCGTGCGTGCGTGCGTGCGTGCATGCGTGCGTACGTGCGCGCGCGCGCGTGTGTGTGTGTGTGTGTGAAGTATATTTGTTTTCTTTTCGAACAAACCAACGTGTCGGCCCCTTGGTCCCATAGTCACGGGACGCGACTGGCTGATATGGTTAAGCCATCAACTAGTTATGTGTCATATTAATACAAACCACCACATTATTTACTATACTTACAAACGTTATTAATTTTAATAAGTACTTTATATTTAATTTACCAAAGAATTTCCAATTTACGCTACATATGTTTTTCAAAATACTTATTTTATTTTAGTTTGTTTCAAAAAACAAATATAGACGATTTGGATAGTTTAAAAAAAATGGTTACATTTCCTATGTGTAACAATTGCAGAATCCTAAGAAATTGATATCCATACAAAATGTTTCGTTTCGTTTTTCAATTTTATTAGAAAAGTCACAATTAAAATAAAACGTAATAAACCACAACCCCACCAGATTAAATTAATTACTAGGTTAGTATATAGTCAGTGTAATAAAGTATAATTATTTAAAGTTCAATATAGAGTCAAAATTTGCTAGCATGGATCTCGCTTTTTCTTTTTCATCATCAACACATTGTGCTGCGCACGTGTCTCGTCTCAAGAGACGGTTTAGTACTACCACCTTACCTACTTCTGCCACCAAGCAGTAATGTGACTATTACTGCGTTCCGGTTTAGAAGGGTAAGGGTGCTGGTGAAATTACAGTCACATGGGACTTGTCAACTTACGTCTCAGGGTGACGGGCGCAGTGGCAGCCCCTAAGATTTTTGCGATTTACAGCTCTGGGTGGCACTGCAATATATAGGCGTGTCGCTTATCACCAGGCGCACGACTTGTTCGTCCCGTCATTTGGTACTTATAAAAAAAAAACAAAAAAATTACAGGTCTCGTAAACTTAAACGCTTGTAGATTCATATTTGTAAGATCTTAAATCAGAATTATATTCCGCCATTTGCTTTTACCGCCAGTTTTTTAATTCCTTTGCTCATTAAGGCTGAGATTTATGGAACGAACTTTGACTTTGACTGAGCTAAGATGGCGTTTTAAGCAACTTTTTCGTATTTACTAATTGCTTAAGCAAGAAATGAAATTAAATTTGAAGTTTACTTCGTAATTTCCTATATAAACGAAAGTACGAAAAATTAGCTTAGCTCGCCAGTTTTGCTCAGACTAAATCAAAATTCGTTCTATAAATCTCAACTTAAGTCTACTTAAATGTATGGCTGAATGGTTATAGTCTTTGCCCATACTGAACGAGAATGTAAAAAAGAAGCGACTAAGTATTCTGCGTTTTAAAATTTATTTTTAAGAGAATATACGGCAAATTATTACTATTAATTGTCGAAAATGTCTAAAACAGACATTGATCTAAATAGACAATAAAATAACGGTTTTACGATTGATTTGCGACAAGGAAGACTATGCAAGACACTTGTCATAATTGTAAGACGGAATGAAGAGATCCCGGACGCTGTCAGCATTTTCCATGGTTTTCTGCGAGTCGTAAGTTACAAAGATTTTTTATCATAGACCACATTTTTATAATAAACAAATTCACGAATACAAGTGTAAAAACATACTTACTTGAGGAATAAATAATTACATTTGTAGCGTGTAATTTACACGTACAGTTTCGATAAACGCATGTTTGTGATATGAAAATTTTCACAAGAAAAATGCTATGTTTTCATAAACAAACATATAAGTATACAGTCGAAAATTCCATGTAAAGGCCGAGTAACGGAAATTTTCCGCAAACAACACGCCAACAATGTCATTCGTAACAGTCTAGAACAGCAACCAGGGCTGTGTCACAATAGTGATGTACAAATAATAGCTATTTATACAGCGAAATAGCGGTTAAAGCATGTACCTATCATTTTAATTCTAGGTTAATTTATAAATTACGTGCAAACGTGAATATTAGTAGAAATATCCATCGCTCGTGAAAGGAACTGATGAAACCTGTATGTCGAATACGGTTCACAACTCTTCCAAAACCTGCGACAACTAAATGTGCTATTCCACTGGCGAGGCGAGACGAGGATTGAAATTTGTATGAAAAAATTTCAATTGTCTCCTATCCCATCTGCGCGGTTGCACCATTTGGTCTGGATTGACGAGGATGGACGAGGCGAGCATTAAAATATTTGTTGATGTAATATTGAATCGTATTGCCGCCTACATAGAATATTATACTATGCAATAGAAACACGATGGCTATTAATATCAACCGCGAGATTATAGGGTAGAATAGATTTGAGATTTACAAAAAAAAAAGCGGGTTTCATCTGATTCTTCTTGCGTTAACATATTTGATAATAATAATTTACTTGACGTTTAACGTGACGTGTGTAATTTACGTGAAGTAACAACTTCAGCCGCGTATTTATCGCTAAATGAATTGAACAACACTGAATCTTCACTAACCACAATCTCAGCGCGCGAGATAGCGATGGCTAGCGCGAACTCGCGATGGTTCGCACGAGCTATTTATTAGTGGCAATTTTTGGTGGAAATCGGATGGCGAGATTTCAATTCTCGTCTCTCCTCGTCTTGTCTCATCTCGCCGGTGAAAAACCACCTTAAAAATATTGTCTTGTCGGTTTTCTACAGAAAACTAAGGTGAGTATGCCTATTAGCTCCATCCATCTAGTATATAACCAGAAATAGAGACGAAATAAGGGCCATATATTCCTGGTAACACATTAGCGATACAGCTCTTATAAATATCAACTCCTGTTTGCACTGAAATATAGACAGGCCAACTACTGTGCGTATGTCTCCGTATATTCCAAAAAATATTTTGTATTTATTGTATTACAGATAATATCTCTAACAATGCCGTGCTGTTCTATTCGGTGGTGTGGGAAAAACAGCAAAACATCTAATTACTAAACACATGGAATCACATTTCATCGGTAATTAAATATTAATATGTAGCTTTGCAATTTTCATCCATTATAGCAAAGCTTAAGTTAACTGGTCGATTTCAAGTGAAACAGTTGACGACGCCCATTGACGACACCCGTCAATTGTTTCGAACTCGGGCTAGCCAATCGGAGCGCAGTTGTCACAGTAATGGTATGGCAGAATAGTTTTCAAACAAATTAAATGACATTTCGTCTCTTTTTCTGGTTATATACTCGATGGCTCCATCGGACATTCAGCCGTGGCGGAATTCATCCCTACCTTCACGTGTACTGAGCGCTTTTCATCATCTCTTATTATGCGCACAGACCAGGAATGGAATTTCCAGCTTGCGACTGTGTCACCGCACAACCCGAGCACCATTAAGGTGCGACTGAATAGACACCTTCTGGGCGAGTTTGTGCCATCGTACGCTATCTTTGCTCCAGAGCAAGGCCATTTACTTTAAAAAAATCTTTTTCTTAGAGGAGATCTGTGCCCAGCTGTGGAACGCGTAATGGATAATGATAACAGCCACTACTAGTAAGGAACCGATAGTTTTTCACTAAAATAAATGGTTTTCCTAATGTACACTTATCGATATAACAAATCGTTTTCCCAAAGATTTACTTCGTGTTGATTTAGTTTTCTCAATGTTTGTCATTTTTAGTCAAAAATTAAAGAGTGTAGACTAGGAAACAAAATGGATAATTATCGGATATATATCTGAAAATTATGAAAAAAAATCCTTGATAATTTCGAAACCCGAATATCACTATATCTCTATATACTTACGATTCATTACACAAATCCTCACAAAGAAATCCTCACTAGTGGATTGTAAAATTGTATAAACGACCAACTCATCTGGATGAAATCCTGTCTTTGATTAAATTGACCCTGTGCACTACGTAATTACGACTATAGTCATGTGCTCATGCGTTTTCTAATCACTACGTACGAACATATGCGAGGGGCGACAGTCACGGGTATGCATTCGTAATTGCTATTAATTTCTGAATCGATCGTAACATTGCAACAAAAGTCGTGACGTTCCAAGAACTGATTGTATATTTGAAATTTTCTTTATTGATTACAATTTTGCAATGGATTTCGTCAAGGATAATTTTGGATGCGTTTTATCAGACTTCAAATAATTATAACTTTTTGAAATTGTTATTGAATTGATATTCAATTATTTTTTTATGTGAAATTACTTTACTAGTTTGTTATAATTATTAATATGAAGATCGGACACTCAGAAAAAATCCTTCGATCCCGCCGGATTCGAACCGACGTCGTCTTTTTTTTTTTATATACATGACAGGCAAATGACTCCACTCCACCTGATGTTAAGTGGAAAGTGGT
>NW_020653776.1:759821-760195 GCF_003589595.1 Hyposmocoma kahamanoa
GAAAGTTCTTATTATTTAAAACTAAATATATTGCATTTCTGTAGTTGACAACCCTATTTAGTTAAATCGAACTCATCATAGATTCGTTGCGTCACCGTTTTGCTCCAAAATACAACTCTCTATGATAACGAGATTAATTCGAATATTTATTCGTGTTATTCATTCAAGTTAAATAGACTTGTTGTTTTTATTACTAGCTTCGTATTGCATATTACAGTGATGGCAAACTAAAAAATTGTTTCTATTAGTTATTTTTGTTATCGTGTCGATACTTCTTTTATTTTAGATATCTTCCCTCGTACAGATATTAAGGTACAAGGGGCACACGCACTAGGACTGCATGGACTGTGTTGGGTGGGGCATCGCAGTCACAT
>NW_020653776.1:760205-804096 GCF_003589595.1 Hyposmocoma kahamanoa
GCACTAGGACTGCATGGACTGTGTTGGGTGGGGCATCGCAGTCACATCGGGTTAGACTAACATCCCTGAGCTCCCATTTACGCATCTTGTCTCTGCAGTCATCTACCTGAGTCTATTCAAAGACTTCCACACGAGCCAACTGCAGATCGCTACCTGGATGTAGTAGCTCTTCAGGGATAATGAAACCAGATGGTGGGAGAATTTTCTGTTTCCACATTGCACATTCAGTGACAAACGGATGACCACTTGTAGTCATTGTAGTGCTGTTATGGCGTTTGTGGGGAGCTCGGGGGATTTAGTAGCCAAGTAGCTGCCTTGTCTTGTTTATGCTTATAGTAATTGAAATATCAGATTCCACCTCTTGTAATCTCAGAGGTCACAGCTAGCGTGGACAATTCGGCACAGCGAATTTCTTTTTATTTCTTGACGTGGCATTTTCTCAATCTTCTCAATTTCTAGCTCAATCATTAAGTAAAAGGGTCAATCTGGACTCATCACTTTAAGCATGGACAATTTACGACTAGCGGCGGCAAATTCATTCCTGGCCGCTTTAGTTGTCATGGACTGTTTGGTAACAAAAGCGCCCATGGCACTATCCGTGGGCGCTTTTGTAAGCCATTAGTGACTAAGACAATATAGAATCGTCGAATTGATCGCATCACATAAACCTTAAAACCGTAAAATGCCATACTTTTTACTGGTCAATTTGTATTATTTTCTTGGGGCCAATTCACGAAAGTATCAAATTTATTAATCTATACACTGTTTGAGCGCCAGAAAAGTTGCGCAAAATGCGCTGAACTAAAACAAAACTTATGTTATGGATACTGCTTGTAGACCCTGCAAAATCATTGTCATCATACGCTTCGAAAACAGTAGACTGGACAACCAAGTCACGGAAATGCCACACCAAACTTCAGTTTATCAATTTGCGTGTCCATTGGCAAAACAATTTCAATAAGGTAGAAAATGAGCCTTGGACAACAAATATATTGAAAGTCTCGAAATATGTAAGAGAATTTCAAAAAATTATGAGTCTTCAAATAAAATTCAGACAAACCTTGGTATAGACCTTTTGCAAGGAAACACGCATCGATGCACTGCTAATTTGGATGTTTTAATTCCAACCGTTTGTAGAATGAATAGAGTTTGAAATCATTTGTGAGGTAGAATTGTCCCTTTGTTTTATTGTTCACTAAAAATGAGTCCATCCGTCAGTTCTTAATATAGTGTCAAGGACTATTAAGAATATTGCATGATCATTTTGAAGTGGTTTATGTTCGACCTTGGTTCATATAGGACATTATAAACCTAATTTTTTTTCAAGATTGAGAGTGTTGCGCCTACAGCAGTATAGCATATTTTAATCCTCATAAATAAATACGTTGTGCCATATAATCACATCAATATTGGTTTCATGTTTTTAGTGCTTTCCCATTTTATTTTATAAAATCTACGTCTAAGTCTATGTTAAGTACAATCTAGTATAATCAACAACTCATCAAAGTACATAAATTGTAGCTCTTTAAAACTGTATTATCGCTATGTACTTATACGTAAGATAGTATTTTTGCAGTTGGTATAACGGCTGCTATGGTCCACCGCACTTACACAAATCGAATTCGCAAACATTGCGAAATGTTGCATCTCCACCTATAATAACAAATAAAAAATTCCTACCACGATTTTATTAAAGTCTATTTATCTGATTCCGGCGACCGATCTAGGACTGGCCGTTAGATTCGATCGGTTGCTGCAATAACAATCGGACCGGATAATCGGAACGTGGGAAAAAAGGAAGACCATCGGACACCTATTGCTTTATACTTGTTCTTTAAAACACATATTTCAAGGTGAAAGTGAATTTTTATATTTATTTCCTATATGGAGAAAGTAATCTTTATCAAGCAATTCATAAGCACGATCATTATATTACACAAACAAGGAGTACTTCAAAATTGCATGAAATGCGTTAGAACACTATAAATACCTGCTATATATTATTATATCATAAATCAACTTAACCGGCTTAACTTGTGCTATTAGAAAACCAATGTTTTGTAAAATTGACAAATAAAAAAAAACACGATGAAATAATTAATTGACAAGTTTCTTTTTATTAATACAAGTTTACAATTATGTAAAAAAAATCATCACTGTCAAATTATGCAAGTCCACTTTCATTACAAGACTTATCAAACCAGTTCAGCTTTATGTTTGAACGAGAATGCTAATTCCGGTATCATAACACGCATTGTAATTTGAGTGTAAATATTAAACAGGTTTGGACCGAAAACCGTTGCCTGAGGAACCCACATTTTAGACTATTATTTTATAAAGTATTTTAAGACCAAAATCCTCCTCAATAGAATAAAAAATATCGTTACAATAACTAGATTTGTATCGAAAAGATTACGTAAACCGAAACCGTTGGATAGAAACGTACGTTAGTGAGCCGCAAAATCAAATGCTTCGGTTGCTACCACACCCACATTTTTGCTGTAACTAGACGCTGGGTAACCTACCCAGCAAGTAAAGGAATGTCATTGTGACAACGTGATAAACTATGCGCTCTAAGGTTTTGTTGCATCATGTTTTGTGCACCTCAGATGGTCCGTGCATTGTTCGTGACTGTTTATCAGGACGATAAAAACATTTTATTTGTTTTGGATAGTTCTTACATTACTAATAAAATGATATCCAGTTGTTGAATGCTAAGGAGTATACATAATGACGCACACACTCATCCCACAGAGACAGTTCGTCAGCGTACAAGTACATTGCAAATTAACGGCAGTAAATTGAATATAACTTTTTATAACAAAAAAGACTAAAAAACCTACCTCAAAAGTTCATGGAATTACATATATTTGCCAAGTTTTATTGACATCGTTTACGGGAAAGTGCGCGCAATCGGAATCATCCCCTTGTTTGCCACACTTACAGGTTGAATATTTGCTTAAAATTTAAATAGGGCCAATACTGAGGTACCCTCTTTGTTGTTTGTTAAAAACATTGGCTTCAAGTGGGTATCTATTTCAACGAGTATAGAGGTATTGCTCGTGCACCTACAATAGAAACTGCAATATTAGCATTTACTTAGACGTTAAATATTTGAACGTGATAAAGCATTTTCTAATCGTGAAGCGGCATTTACCTTTAAGGACAAACATATTTCTTTACGCCCTCTTGATGTCGGTGACTACTTTCGTCTCGACTTAAAACATGCCATCCTTATTGTTGTTAACTGTTGTTTGCCGCTTAATCTTGCAACGCTCTGTAGTATCGGGAAAAGAATAAAAGTCATATCGTAGTAAGAAAGAAGTAACATACGATAGTCGTTTAAATAATCTAATAAGCCCCAAAACATTTACAAGTACTGGCCATACTAAGGACTGAACTGCCCAAAACAGTCTACAAATTGCTGCTTTACAGAAAAAATTACCGTAGCGTCGTATCTACTTATTCTGTGATTAAATAAAAAAGAACGTATCTCGCTGATGCGGACATTAATCTCGCATTTGCCGCATCTTGTCGCGTTGCTAAATAACAGCGACGCTTTCGTGTGCGAAACTTCTAATTGCCGGTAGAAAGTGGGCAGTGTGTTTTTAAACATTTATCGGCTTCCGAGCGTTGCAGTTGTTGAAATTATATTTGAGATGTCGTTTACCATTAATGCTTTTAGCATTTGGAACTCCAGGTGTACCAAATGCTCAGTAATGGTTTATTTATAAATAAACGACGACGAGAACAGTGGAAAGCAATCGTTGACGAGGATCTATCAAAAGAAACAGTGGAAGGCACGGCATATAAGAGTGTAAGAAAAAAGTATTGCTATGGATAGAATTACGTTTAAGAGAGTGACTTTGATGCATTGACTTCTATAAATTCAATGCCTTAAACAAGTGTAAATCGTCACAGTAAAGACCACAAGAACTGAGTGTTGTAAATTACTCGATTGATTGATTAAGTACCTAATGCTAATGTGAATGGGAAGGTATAAATGGACTCGCAATTATATTTTTTAACTAATTTTGTCTGCATATTTCGACAAATGGTATACAATCAATGTCACGCTCGGTTTTACAATTTGGACTTAATATGATGGTTCTTATTATAAGAGCATTGTAGCCTAGCGGGCGAGCGGTTTCTTGTTTAGTCCACGATTCGATTTCCTGTGATGTATCTCTGACTTTTTTTTTTAGTTGAATACATTTCGTCTGGGATAGTGCAAATCCGCGTATGTAGTATTGGTAAAAAGCGTATCTGGACTAAATCAAATTTTACAGAAGACGGATTAAATTTTATTGTTTTTTATTTGAAATGGCTACGACTTTCATTGTTGCACAGTAAGCTTTAATTCATGTTGTCTATCGACTGATAACAATAGATTCCCGTAATTCACGCTAATTTAGTGCCACGACACGACATTTACGCGGGTTTGATTTGGCCACAAAATTACCAAAATGGAAACTCACAATCAAATGCTAGTTATGCGTAATTGCGTGAATGTTTAGTAGCCCAGTTTTCTTTGGTCACATTGCCAGGAAAGAAGGGTACAACCTGGATCACTTAATGGTTACCAGACGGATAAATTCATAAGCGTTGGGAGTGTGAAATTCCCAATCCACATTTCGGTCAGCGTTGCGAACTATGGCCGGAAAAACAGATGCCAGCAGTTACACGTATAATGGGCTATCATTGGTGATGATTATAAATACAAGTGATATAGAGTTGAATTTGAAATTTAAGTGTAAAGCTAAATCTGCTGATGTCTGAATTGGCGACATATAAAAATTTTACAAAAAGGTGACTCCTGTACGACATTCTCCATAACTTACTTCATGGACAGGTGTGTCACTTGCCACCGGGTGCACGACTTGTTCGTCCCGTCACTTAGTGTTATAAAAAAAAATGTTATATGTTATGCAAGCGAAGGATGCTAAGAATCGTATTCCAGAACTGTACTCAATGCTCAAGTCAGGATTTGAGTATGATTCAAAGCACTAGAAATCATACTCAAGTCCTTGCCATTAGGGTCGTATCTCCAGTGCTTGAAATCATACTCAAGTCTGCTCAAATCCTGACTTGAGCATTGAGTAGAGTTCTGGAATACGAGGTTTCAAGGCTCGAGACGCAAAATAACTTTGCTGCCTAGCGAAACACACAACTTTTCACCTCACGATAGCAAGGAAAATGGTAGATGAAAGAAAAGCAGAAAAAAAAAAAAAAAAACGTTTTCTTTTTCTTTGTATTTATCATTTTATGTGATTAAATGAAATTATTTTAATCCTTCGACGAATTAAACAAATTTAATAAACAAATCAAATCAAACAATCGGTTTTCGCTACTCAAAGTATATTGAGAGAGAAAAACGCCTTGAATTGGAGAATAGCAAAACCAACCATTAAAATAACAGCTCATTAAGTAAAATTTAGGCGCTATTTATAACAATGAATGTTCATGCGTGATCAGCCACTCTTAGAGGTGGATGATTTTCTTCAAAACAAAATGGGACCACTATGGAGGTACCCTCTTTCCAACAAAAAAAAATCATGAAAATCGGTTCACAAATACCGGAGCTATCGCATAACATACATAAAAAAAACATACAGTCGTATTGAGAACCTCCTCCTTTTTTTGAAGTCGGTTAAAAACGCTTTTGCGCGCAGATTTATAATGCGAAAGAAAGCCTTTCAGAGTTAGTGAGGAGAAAAAACAATTTTTTGAATACCAAGACGATTTGCTACCATCATCTTATAAACTCGATAGCTACTATGAAATTCGTGTATTTTTTTGTGATAATAATTCCACTAGTTGGTTATTACTGATTATTGATTGAGCTACAGACCAGTAGTAGCAGTAGAGTGATCTTTTTAACGACTTTTTATTTACCCAGTTTAACTCCTGGTAGGTATAGCGTCTGCCACGGTATGCTACGAGACGTCGGTTCGAATCCGGCTGGATCGAAGGAATTTTTTCTGAGTGTTCGATCTTTGTATTAATAATTATAACAAACTAGTGGAGTAATTTCACATAAAAATAATTGAATATCAATTGAATAAAAAATTTAAATAATAATAGTGCCAGACAATCACACCAATTTTTTAACACCAATTACCCGGACGGACTCAAACTAGGAAACTCCATGTACTAGTACCAAAGGACATTAAGACGAGGACTAATCAAAAAGCTATTTTCCAAAATGGTCCTACCATGAATCGAACCCATCTAGCACTGACAGTGTTAACCGGTCAACCATCAAGGTCGTCCCAAATCTGTAGAGATAATTAATCGTTATAATGTAAATTAGTTAATTTAATTTGTCAACTCACACCGGGCTAATATTATGAAGACAGATTTCAAATTGTTTCATTATACTACGAAGATAACGTAGCATTATCATAATGGATTACACTGTATCTATAGCAATCGATCATTGCTTACAGAAATACAGTTGAACAATAATAAGCAATACGTCCTATTTCATAAATGCAACGATTACATTACAAAATGTAAGTAAGTCGTAATTTGTAGTCCAAATTGATACCAATTGACATTGTATTACTAGAAATTTGCATTTGCTATTTAATATAATATGCGGTACATCTTCTGTTATACCATGTTTTAAGCAAATGAACGCATTACTTTTGTTATTATACTGCCTCCGTGGCCGAACGGTTACTTTACTGGACTGCCATGCAGAGATCCCGGGTTCGATTCCCGGGCCGGGACAAATGTTTGTGTGGCCTACATTTATTTCTCTCGTGAGTTTGGGTGTAATTTTTGGTTGTCTGTCTATGTGTGTAACCAAGGTATCCGCAACGCAGGGTCTCCCTAATGCAGGCCTATAAGTATGAGCGTTAAAAAAATTACAAAACGCATTTCGACTATGAACTGGCAACCGATATTATCTAAATTTTGACAATTTTACAGGACGAAGAAAAGAACTGTTTGCGTCATTATATAGCATCTGGTTAGAAGTTAGTACAAGTTGAATGAACTCGATTCTGGCGCCAAAATTAAATTTATCTAAAATGGAATTTCTTGCAACGCAGCGGAGTATTAAATAGTGTAAAATGGTATTCAAAAATGAAATCTTTAGAAAATTAAGATAGTACCGGTTGCCAGTTCACAGTCGATTTGTTGAGAAAACGGACGTAGAAATTTTAAATTAAGCTATAGTTACAATAATACGTTTTTTACTCCTTCTGTCCAATATATCCAAAAGGCGCTCTTTTTAGTTTTGAATCAAAATTCTATTGTCTATCTCTATGCTATTCGCCATTGAACTGAAAACTTTTATTAGAGTTGTACAGTATACAGAATTACAATGAGTTACAAAAAAAGGACATCGTATTTTTGCTAAATAAAATACATCGAGTATATAACCAGAAATAGACGAAATGTCATTTAATTTGTTTGAAAACTACTCTGACATATAATGATATGTAATGACTGTGACAACTGCGCTCCGATCAGCCAACCCGAATTCGAAATAATTGACGGGTGTCGTCAATGGTTATCGTCAATTGTTTCACTTCAAATCGACCAGTTATCTTGAGCTTTGCTATAATGGACGAAAATTGCAAAATCACATATTTAATGACCAATGAAATGTGATTCCGTTTGTTTTGTAATTAGATGTTTTGCTGTTTTTCTCCACACCACCAAATGAAACAGCACGCCATTGTCAGAGGTATTAGCTTTATTACAATAAATACAGAATATTTTTGGAATATACGGAGACGTAGGAGGTCAGTTGTTGGCGCTTCTATATTTCAGTGCAAACGAGAGTTGATGTTTATAAGTGATGTATCACTGATGAGTTACCACGAATGTATGGCCATTGTTTCGTTATAATTATACTCGGTGTTAAAATACCAATTATATGAATATGACACTCTTCTGACACTAATCAAACGCTCTATTGCCTCCTGATTGGTTAAATTGGCCTAAAGGTCTTGCAACCGGGCCATAACCTTTATAAAAAAAATATATTGTTCAAAATTTAAGCGATGCTTCTATTCTATCTCGTTGTTTTTTGTTGTATAACGTTTATGCGGCTTTCTTTTGCGATTGTGGTCTCCATGACAACAAACATAATTATTAGGTCTTAAAATCTCGTACCTAATATGTAGGCCACGAGGTTTTGCCGAGTAAGACGATACTCGACTTAAAGAACCTTCATTATGCAACGATTGCATACAATACTATAAATATACACATTAACATAGAAGTTTTTAAAAAAACTTGCTCTTTGTAAGTATACAATTGTAAACATTTATCATATACAATATTTATTTCAAATGTTAAAGATAGAGAGTACCTGCAGGAGTTAAACGGTTACTACTACGGATTTTTGGCATCCAAACCGTATAATAAATCACCTTTAGAATAAAGTTTTTGACTCCTTAATGTTTTAAACCTCGTGAATGGCATATTTCGAATATGTTAATGCGTCGGGAAATAAATGACATCTGTCTCTTATCTAAACTGGCAAATGGTAAAATTGACTGTCCGGAATTGCTGTCCATGATTGGTCTTCGTGCTAACGCACTGGCTTTGCGGCAGCGCCCTCTGCTTCACTTACCAAATGTTCGCACAAATTACAGGCAAAATTCATTCATGGTGCGTAGCTGTAAAACCTTTAACAAGTATAGCACCGATAATGACTTTGATTTATTTGCGTCTAGCACTACATCTATAAAGAGAACTGTGGGGCTGAATTATTTTAAAAGGCAATAACTAGTAAATATTTTAGATATGGTGGGTATGCTCAAATTATAAGTAGGTATATAAATCTTATTATGTTGAATATATGTATGTATTAAATAGTATAGTTGGATATGTATATATTTATGTCGTTAATATTATTATTGGACTTAAACTAAATTAAACTAAAGTGTATATGCGTATGTAGGATTAGCAATTAGTGTTAACATATGTTTTGTATATAGATTTTCATATGTGGAAGTTTTTAATAGGCTTATAAGTTTCCATTCAGTTTATAAATTAATATTAAAGAATGCTGTAAACCTTCCTAAGAATAAATAAATAAATAAATAAATAAATCTACCGGAATCTTATTATTTAGAAGCGAATAGAATCTCTCGAATTATATATCGGCCATTCTCACAATTTAATGTTCTCAGCCTAATTACCGTAGCCATTTATTTAAATTACGAGCGGATACGTCGACTCTGGTACATTCGCACTAGTCAAGTGCAGAAACATGACTGATAGCTCGCAATTCAGGCAATAGTGAATTTCAAATATTTCGTGGTTTAGGGATGAGCACTTCGAAAATGAATGGCGATGGTAATTATACCTTCCGGCCGGACACTCGGATATTTGATAGTAGATTTTAAAAGAATGGTCGTCGTGGGTTATATTTTTATCATTAAGGACTAAAATGAGAAGTAAATTTGGAGAAAAAGGTAGCGTCCGCACAGGCTACGGTAACTGGAGACAGTGGGTTTGAGAAATAAAATATGTATAATAGTTAAGTAGCAGAGCTAAAATCTTAAAAATACCTTTAGATAAAAGTATAAACTACGTAAAAAAATATTTATGGTTCTTTATAACTTGCTGTTTTGAGAATGGCCGATATACATTTTCGTCTAAGTGAATTTGTGACTTTGTGAAGACGACTATCAAGAACAGCTAGCTTTGTTATATTCCTCGTCCTATATGTTACATCTGAAAAAAAAATACTATTCTTCTTAACATAAATTACATTTTCATAATTAAAAATTGAAATCGGATCTCGTGCAAGAAGTTTGGCTAATATTTCAAGTAAGCAGCACTAACAAGATGAAAGTCTGTCGTAGATTTAATGAATACTCCGCATACCCGGCACTGAGCTCAGTGCTACATATCTCACGATTTAAGAAAGTTCTAGCAATTTACCGTTTAATTAACGAATTTTTCTACTAATATTCTTTATTGTCTTTTGTGGAAAATTCAAAAGAAAATAGATAGAAAAAACCTCGCAGGACTATAATACATCATCATAAATAACAACATTTGTTTCATAACTTTTAACAATTCATCAGATAAATGACTAAAAAGTCACGACGACGCAAGCACATAGAAAAATTCGTGAGGTCCGTTGGTTCGTTCCGTGGCTTAGTTGGCATAGCGTCTGGCACGGTATGCAAGAAGACGTCGGTCGGTTCGAATCCGACCGGATCGAAGGAATTTTTTCTGAGTGTCTTTTCTGAGTGTTCGATCTTTGTATTAATAATTATAACAAATTAGTGGAGTAATTTCACAAAAAATAATTGAATATCAATTCAATAAAAAAAAATTATTCATTCATCAGATTTTACTTTCATCAAATGCATACCTCTAAGTAATCAAATGCCGTTCCCGTTATTCCATATCTTCATGATTGATATGATTTGATCGTCGACTTCATCGTCACTTTCCATCAGGTGAGATGGAAGTCAAAGGGCGGTTAGACACGTCGGCTTTTAGCAGCGATGTGAACGCGATGCAGAAGCGATGCAGTAGCTAATCGTCTACCTTTAGGCTGCAGTTCACCAGAGATGTAGCGATGCAGTGTGCGAGAAAAATCCACCAATAGGATTACCCCATTTTCCTAGCCTCGCTTAGCGCAGCTCCGGTGGATAAGTGTTAGCGGAGCCAAGTATTTGTACATACAGAATAGCGAGAAATGTGTGCGAGGAATATGTGCAAGGGATGCGGGCGAGGAATGTGTGCAAAACGATGTAGGAAACTAGAGCTACTGAAAGTATGACACTAACTGATACTGACACATCGCCACCGCTCACCCCATCACACCGTACACCGCCCGCGCATAGCTGAAAAGAGTTCATAATGCATTCACACAGCTTTGGTGGAAAGGCAGCCTTATAGACACGCGATTTTAAGTAGCGAAGCATACGCGATGCAAACGCGCGACTGCATCGATACAAACGCGCGATTCCATCGATACACTTGTGATATAAAAGCGATTGCTTGGATGCCACCGCCCGTTTGCATCGCGTATGCATCGCTGCTTAAAACAATGCAATCGCCTATGAATCGCAAGAGTAATCGCGTGTTCCAAATGCGCACTTTTTTTTTTAAAAAAAAGGAGGTAAAATAATATTATTGTCAGCTATGATCATGAATTTTTCTACACTCCTTTTCACAAATTGAAGTTCCTTCTGCGTCCATTGAGACCTTTATGTCTTTCAGCTGTCCCTTTGTATGCAACATTTATAATACTTTGCTTTCAAAATTAATACGAAGTCTGAAGAGATAGTGGAGTAAATCAGACATAAGGCTAAATACACCCTTAGGCTCAACACACACTGGCGAAGGGTCGAAGCGTCGCGTCGCGTCCTGTTTTTCAACTACACCGCCTGGCGACGACGCTCGCGTTAATGCGCCCCGGGATCACAGTTTGGTCGGCGTCCGACGCCTTTTGTACCTTATTAATGGGAAAATATAGATGAATATGCTATAGGCGAAAAACATGACGCGTCGCGACGCTTCGACACTGCGCCAGTGTGAGTTGAGAGTCGAGCGGTTGGAGTCCCACCATAACGTGATTTTTTTAATTCGTTTGTGGTGATTGTGCCGATCTGTCAACCTTCACGTAGGAAGAATATTGGCCGAAGGGTGTCATCTATCGGCGATCTCGTGACAGGTTACAGGTTACATCATCGACAAGTGCAATTCGTGTAGATTAGTTAAAAATAGTGTTTTAATTATATGTAGTGTTAGTCCCTATGATATGTCACGTGGCCTGTACTAAATGAAAAATAAGATATAAATTAAAAATTATAAATTTTCGCTCCCAATCATTGTTTCCTTGGCTCAATCGCTATACGCGAAGCACCAAAATTATATACTATAATAACACCTACAACGTTGAACCGAGTAGATAATTAAGACGCATATTGCTTATGTAACTAAAATTAAAATTACACGCATAGTAAATTCTTTATATTTACTTTACATGTTATTTACTCAAGTTATTCTACTTTTCACACTCACTAAACTGTCTGTCGAAATAACTTTCATACAATGCAATATGAACTAGCATAGTAGATGCGTACAGTAATCAATTAAAATATTTTTAGCATTACAAAACTAGGTAATTATCACTGTTTAATGCAGAGTTTCCTTCTTAATTAACACTTACGATGTGCCATAAGATATATCTAGCATTCGTCATAGTAATAATATGTAATAAAGTGCATTTTTAAAAACTAAATATGCTCATATGCCTGCTATACTTTCACATTTAGTATGAGGTATAGCTAATGTTATTTCCTTGTGCGTGTTATGTTTGCTATATTGTCGTTTTTATCACGAATGGAGAATAATTTAGAACTATTACCAAAAAAGCTATTTACGTAGTTCGATATAAAATTGTAACCTTTTTATAAAAAACTGACCTCAAAAATTTTTGGAAATACCTCTATTCTGCCACGCTTTATTGAAATCGGTTACCAGAAAGTGCGCGAAACCGGTTTCATTCCTCAATTTTCTACCCTTAGAGGTAGAATATTTTCTACAAATTTTAATGGGACCATATGCATAATATAAGTAATAATAAAAAAACATACATTCGAATTGAGAATCTCCTCATTATTTTGAAGTCGGTTAAAAAAAATCTTTTATTATTATTTATGACGTAGCTATATAACACTAAGTTGTTTATGATTAAGACGATTGATTAAGACTTTTTAGTAGCAGTTCCTTGTGAAGAAAATTGTGTTTCGGTTTTGAAGAAAAAGCGTGCTGATGAAATTATAGGCAAATGGGACTTGTTAACTTATGACTCCGGGTGACGGGTGCAGCGATGGTGCCCTTCAGATCTTTACGATTTAAAGCTCTTTGTGACACGGCAACTGCTATGGATTGGCTTGTAACGTACCACCAGGCAGACGACTTATTCATCCGTTTGCTTGATATCATAAAAAAAGTCAAACCTAACACTTAAGAGTATATCGCTCAGCTCGAATTCAAAATTTTCCCGTGCTAGTAGAGTTCATATTGCTTGAGTCGACCGGCAGGGACACAGGCTTTATTTATTTATTTTAGAAACAAAATTAAATTTTTCTGAGCGTTCGATCTTTGTATTAATGATTACAACAAACCAGTGGAGTAATTTCACAAAAAATAGTTGAATATCAATTCAATAAAAACTTAAAATACAGTACAATACACATACAATAGCGACATCTCTCGCCAGGACTAGTAGCTGTAAAGGTGATAAATCTTTCATAGATGTCTCATAGATGGCGCTACGACTAAAAAGTCGTTGAAAAACCAAATACAAAGACACGACGCAAGCACATAGAAAAATTCGTTGGGTCCGTTGGTTCGTTCCGTGGCTTAGTTGGTATAGCGTCTGGCACGGTATGCAAGAAGACGTCGGTTCGAATCCGACCGGATCGAAGGAATTTTTTCTGTGTGGTCGATCTTTGTACTAATGATTACAACAAAATTAAAGCCAATTGAGAACTGTATAACAAAACTCATTGGTATATGTAAAATAAAGATATTTCAAAGGTTAAATACAGCGGTTTTCTTGTAAAATTTCGAGGTAAGTTTGTGTTTTTTTTTCTATCGTGACAATTTTTAGGAATCGTGTTATCGTATAATCAGCGTATAATATCCTCAATTTTATTATATATTTTTACTGAATCAACCAAATCCATTTGAGATTGTAATAAAGTCCTAAGATTTTAATTGTACTCGACACAAGCTTATGATAACAAATAACAACGGTACAAAGTCCAAAGTGTCAAACTTGAGAACATCAACATTGACGGCACTTTCAATAGGCTGAATGTTATTGTTTTTAGCAGCGTCGAGATGTTCTTTGAACTATAATATTTACAGACTTATGAAACATATCATAGAATATTATATGCAAATAAAGTTGTTGTTATAATTACTTTTATGGGGAAAGGTTCACTTACTGCGTTGTAAGCCACGGTCCATAATAGGAACGGTAAATAACGAGATCGACGATACGAGTCCCTACAGCAGTTTATACCTACCTATGACTTTAACTATTAAAGGTCGCAGTATACGGGACGGGAATTGGCAAAATTGTATATGTGCCGATATTATTCATGTCCCGTTCCGTGTCAATCGCGTATAATTGAATACCAAAACGCAGGTGTATCTATTCTCCACAAAAACGAAGTCCTTTGAGCGGACTCCAAGTTTTCGTGATTTATCCATACCGATTGCCGACTGTCTCCAGCTACTTGGAATAGACCTGTCGTCCAATTTGAACTTCGGCAGATACATTCAATCCATGGCCAAAAATGCATCAAGGAAGCTTGGCATCCTTTCCAGGGTGAGGCGTTATTTACACCGGGACAGTTGCTTCAGCTGTACCAAGCACAAGTCCGATCGTTTATGGATTATTGCTGCCATCTTTGGGATGGCTCTGCTACAATAGCTCTGCCCAATGGACACCTTGGATTCTATTGACAACCGTGATAAGAGGCTTATAGCTAACTGGGAATTAGTAGAGGCGAAGTTGCAGAGCGTTGAACACCTTAGAGCCTTAGAGTTGCCTGCTTATCGGTATTTTATAGGATATATCGCGGAGAGTGTGCGATGGAATTACACGATTTAATTCCGCCTTCCGCTTTCCATCACCGGGGGACTAGGCGTAGGCTTGGGTTCCACCCCTATGTTGTGGATATTCCAAAGATTCGCTCGCACGAAGCGTTACGATTCACATTTATATGGCGAACGGCTATGGAGTGGAATTCCCTGCCTGTAGACTTGTTCCCTGAACGTTATAACTTGGGCCATTTGAAAATAGGAGTGAATAGGCATTATTTAGGTGTGCTCCATCATCGACCTCTTCGTCACTTTAAATCAAGTGAGATGGAGGTCAAATGCGCACTTACATTTTATAAAAATAATAAAAAAACTATGTTTTTATACTAACAATAAATCCCGTCCCGTAGGAAAATCATGTTACGCATACTGCGACTATTAGGTTACCTATATACATTTGTACAGATTTTTTATTTTATTAATTTTTTTAGTTTTAGGAAAACATCGTGAGATGTTTGGTTTGGTTGGAAAAACCTGTACGTCGACCTATTTAGTAACAGTAGAGCTCTCTGTGAAAGAGTCCGTCCTCAGATCTCTGTGATTTTGTGTTCCGAGTGGCACCGCAACTGTTATGGACAGGCATGGTATCATAAAAAAAACCTTCAAAAACCTTGGAAAACGTGTGAAGTCTCCAACTTACATGATGGACCATGGCCTAAACGCTTTCCTTAGAGGAAACCCACGCGTATTGAGACGCAAATGGGTTGATGACTTTCTCAAATCTTCACCAAAAGGAACTCAACGACCCGGCACAAGCAGCTTTCGATTGGATACAATAAACGACCAAGAAATCAATAAACAATGAGAAATGCTTCGTCATTACCTTACAACATCCGATTGCAGTCAGTACATCACGAAATTCACGATCAGTGTCAAAAATTCGATTAAAAACTAGTTTCACAATTTTCCGCAGTCACTCGTAAAAATAAAATAAAAACTATATTTTGACGCCACTCGCGCTCGCGCGAGTACGGTGGGCAACCGACTAGTCGAATGCACGTTGCACAAAAAGTTTCACTGTTGGTTTGTTTACACGTTATACGGTAACGTTCTTGTATAGATACGGTGTGTGGTGCCCCACTTTTAAGATGATGGTTTGCAAGTAAAATGACTATTGTATCTTCCGAAGGGTGAAGTTACCTGCATTTGTAAAATATTAGATCTACATTGAGAGGTCAGAAAACATTTTTATTTTTTAATGCATCCTAAATATGTTTGTAAATATTAGGTACCATACGTTTAGTGTCAGGAAGACATTCGCAAAACTCGGTTTCTTTCAATTAGTTTCTTTTATATCATAGTAATTTAGAATAGAATAGAATTTAAAATATTTAATTTATTTCCTATCCTTTGCTGTAAATAATAAAGACGTGTTAAGGCTAAACATGAAAAAAACTTACTCCCTTTTAAATTTTTATATTATCGCGCCAATAATAATCGTAATGAAAATTGACAATACAATAACATGTTGAAAATAATACATTCAAACATTTAAGTTTTTTATCTTTGGTTTGTTGTATTTAATATAAAAATACACTCTAATCGTCTTCAAAAGACGATTAGAGTGTATGTAAAAAACACTCTAATCGTCTTTTGAAGACGATTAGAGTGTTTTTTTTCTAAATAGTAGGTATTTGATTCTAAATAAAAGGTATTTTAGATTTTCCAACCGAATACTGTCACATTTGAAAGTGAAAGGGCGCAAAAGATTTAAAATTTTCATTTAAGATTATGACAACATTAAGGAAGTTTCTGGAAGAAGGATCAAGATTTATAAGGCAAATTATTTGGAAGCATGAACTTAAAAGAGAGAGAGTTAAAAGACTATTCAAAAAAAACCCAAAGTTATTTTTACCATTCTACAAGTACAACATTAAAAACACAAAAATAATTGAGGATCCCGAAAACTATGAACACCTAGCTCAAAATACTTTTATCCAAGCCAAAATCCTTATAAAAAAATTGACAAATAAACAATGTCAATGTCAGCTGACATTGACATGACAGAAGCCAAAGGCAGCCAAAGGGATCTGCCAGCGTGACTTTCTTCAATTATTCAAGGTTTATGTGACTATTTATTTTTTAGTAACTTTATGACTCAATTTGCTTTGATAATTAAAATTCAAATATAACAATCCAGTTAATCTCCTGGAAGACATTATGAGTGGTTTATCATTTTTTAAGTCAACAAAAGGCAAAGTTGTTCTCGCCACGGTAGCCGCTTTACATTTGACGATATATTTCGCTAAGCCTTCGATTTTCAAGGGCGACGTTGAAAACACATCAAATGCGACGCCTCCTAAGTATTTGCCAGAGAACTGATTGACCTTTTTGTCATTGAAAAGAAATCCGGGAAGTTAAATAGCTACTATTGTTTGTTGACGCTTGTTTCGTGACTGATGATTTATAAAGATAGTGCTCTTGTAGTCAGTTTAGTTCGTCGTCGTATGTTCGACAACGTGGTCAACATGAGCAGCAGTGCAGCGAGATCTCGAGTATACATCACTCGCTCTGATATGCCAGAGTGCGGTGTCAATCTTTTGAAGAAGGAGTAAGTTTTTATTGTTTTTTTTTTATTCATTTCTTGTTTGGACATGAAGTAATTTGGTGAATGAATCATGATAATATTGTATGTCACTACAATTTTTTTTTAATTATATTGTACCAAAGTTGAACTCACAATGTAGTTATTTCTGAAATTTTTCTTCTTTTCTGAATTTTTTTGTGTGATTTACATTAAATAATTATGACTATATGTATACATATAAAAATCAACATATGAATGGTTATACCACTATAATGGGGTATTGAAAATACATCTAAATTGATAAGGAAATGGTTTACAAAAACCGCAACACGCAACCGTGATGTTGTCATATTATTATTTTAACTGATAAAAAACTTGGTGTATAATTCACAACAGCATTTTGCACAATTTGAACATCTAAAGGCAAAATTATAAAAGCCAGTATGTTTAAAAACAGCAATATGTAAAATACCGCGTCAGTGATAAATAATGGAGGGATATAATTTAAAACTTAGTCAGCACTTAATGTATATAAAAAATAAAAATGAAATGAAAATTCTAAACAATATATTATCACAAGAAAAACCTAGTAATATATAAAATAGTAATCTAGATAAAAGATTAAAAGAGTGAGTTTCTGATTAATGTTTGTGTTTGGATTATGAATTCCACTTGTGTGAAGTTACTTTTTGCTGAGTCTTAAAGGATATTGTTATGTGATAATTGTGGTATTTATTGCTTACTATTCAACAAGTTTGATACAGTAAAATAAAATTAAAAGTACTGAATTGTATTTAAAACATTAGTCTTTAGACCCTATATGTCAAAATAGTGATTAACACATACATAATAATTAGATATGGCAATATAATTGAAATTCCAAATACATTTTAGTTTAGTTCCACTGCACTCAAAGCACTCTACTATAGGGAATCATCAACGGAACAAAAACAAGACATAGCTACAATTGAATATTATAGTTTAGACCAGTTAGGAGTATACCCTTCCGTTAAAGAAAACCCGTATCCAACAATGGGACATATATTTAATTAAAATACTTTAAAATAATATAAAAGGACCAATGGCAGTATTCATAATGGTTTAAAAATATTTTTTTCAATTTTGCAGGTGTGATGTTAAGGTTTGGGACAAGGCAACACCCATACCTCATGCAGAACTCCTTAAAGCTGTTGTTGGTGTCAACGGCATTTACTGTTCCCTTAGTGACAAAATTGACAAGGAAGTCCTGGATGCAGCAGGACCAGATCTTAAAGTGATTGGGACCATATCTGTGGGCTACGATCATATTGATGTGCAAGAATGCACAAAAAGGAGAATCCGGATTGGATACACTCCTGATGTTTTAACTGCAGCCACTGCAGAACTAACGGTATGTTTATCTCTAAGTTTAATCGAAACTTGGATATAATAGTGATGGGCATCAAACTCCCCATGACAGTATTGCCCTAGTCAAATCCAGAGAACATCCTGACTTTCACTTTCATGGCTGACCTTAGTCATGCTGTCTCTTCAAATAATTGTTTTGTCAATGGTAATTGATTGGACATTCAAGTATGCTATACATCCTTAAGTATAACAGCTATTATCTTTCTATTATCTACATACAAATTTCTAGTTATATAATATTTAGCTTTCTACTGCATTTTTCAGGTGGCCCTTTTATTATGCACCTCACGACGCCTTCCGGAAGCTATGCATGAAGCCAGGACAGGCGGCTGGGTATCCTGGGCCCCAACCTGGATGACAGGACCTGGACTAGCAGATGCAACTGTTGGCATTGTTGGGTTCGGCAGAATTGGCCAGGCTGTAGCACGAAGAGTCAAAGCTTTTGATACTGCTCGAATATTATACAATAACCGCAGTGAAAAACCAGAAGCTAAGGAAACTGGAGCAGTCAAAGTGTCTTTCGACGAACTTTTAGCGCAGAGTGACTTTGTAATTTGCTGTGCTGCTTTAGTCCCAGAAACGAAAGAGCTTTTCAACAAACAAGCATTTGAGAAAATGAAACGTACAGCTATTTTCATTAACACCAGTCGTGGAGGAACAGTTGATCAGAATGCTTTGATAGAAGCATTGCAAAATAACACTATCAGAGCAGCTGGTTTGGATGTTACAACTCCAGAACCTCTGCCTTTGGACAGCCCATTGTTCAAGCTGAAAAATTGTATCATCTTACCACATATTGGTAGTGCCACAATAGAAGCAAGAAACCTCATGAGTGAATTAACTGCGAAAAATATATTAGGCGCACTGAACAACATGGAAATGCCAGCAGAGCTAAAGTGACGCTTATAGAAAAAGTTAGTTTTTAAGCTACAATGTCATTATTTGATTTTAAATCAGGACTTATTTTAAAATATGATGTATTTAATAAATAATAAAAACATGTTTTATTTACGTCATCTATGTTTCGGACTTGTAGCAACGTCCATGGCCATTCAGTCCCTTCGAGACCCCATGGTCTCGAAAGACTGAATGACAATAGACATGTCCATACATTACAACGCGTCTGAAATGTAAAGGAAAATAAAATGTTTATACACAATTAAGTCCTGATTTAAAATCAAATAATGTGTGAAAATCATGAAAGTTCAAATCAATGACAATGTCATTATTTATTGAAATATTATTTATTTTATGACTATAAACAACAATAATAAAATAATAATACCATAGCCAGCAATTAAAACAAACCCTGACCTGCCATCAATTATCACCTTAAAGAATTTGATGTCTCCTCTGATTACTCATGTAATCACACTTACCAATGAATACACAAAAGCCAATTGCAATAAAAAATGAAATATTTTTATTAAGTCTTTAGAATAAATTAATAAAACTTAACCTAATCATTATGTTCATGTTGAGCCTCAGATTCTCTCCAATTATTTTGAACCGATTCTACAATCATACGCCACCATTTTGATTGCATGAAGTAATACACTGAGCACACAAAGATAAATAACCAGGACGTAACCAAAAAGTAGTCGGTTTCCTTCTCAACCACGCTTGAAACAGGGCCTTGAAAATCTTTAGATGTAACCAAAAGCCCTTGCGGATTTTGTCCTGTGATAGCATGTATAAATTTGCTAAATGAATGAATGTTATATTCTGTACCATTGAATTTCCCGACTGGTCGTCCATTATGGAACATTTTCAAAGTTGGAACACCTACAACACCATATTGTGCATTAATGCCATGGAATTTCAGAGCATCTAGTGCAACCATTTTTACGTTCGGGTATGATCGAGCTATCGCATTGAAGTGTGGAGCTGCGTGTGCACTGAAAGGACATGCTCTTGCAAAGAAAAGTACTAACACACAATCAGCTTCCACATCTCTGCTGGTAACATCTGGTTTTATCTGCAATAGCTTGGCTAAAACACTCCCATTGATTATTTCGACAACAGGCTCCGCATCGGCTTCTTCATATACCATATCTTTGCATTTTACGAGTTTCTTAGTCTCATTGCCTGACTGTGTACTGTTGTCAGTGGTTATATTTGCAGAAGTCACATGATTATAAAAATTTGTTAATGTTTTGTTCATGTCGTTCACAACGTTGGATAGAAGAGACTCCGATTCGTCGACATTCGGGACGTCATTATCCGTGTCGTACTCATCAAAATTGTCGGCTTCATCGTCTGCATCAAATTGTATCGTGACTGTCGTAAAGGCTGGAAAAAAATGCGAGATTATTCTTACAATTCCTCAAATTAAATACGTAAGTATGTGGTAGAAGTAAGTTTACATTATAGTTTTGTAAAGTTAATCAATCTTTTACGTTATAACGAAAACTGTGATTATATATATTATTAAATACTAGTGAAACGTAAAAAAAAACAGCATACCGATTAAAAAGAATAATACAAAAAATAATCTATCACATTTGTTCAAATGCATACTAAGTACGTTTTGGATTAATAACACTTTAAAAGTATCAACGAATTAGGGAAAATTGCGAGAAAATCTGATCAATTTTGTAACACAAAATACAAATTGTGCATTTATTTGACTTTTGTGTTTTTCAATCAGGCAAAAAAGTTCACTGATATACAATGACAGATCAAAATACGAAATATGCGTCCTCTCTCTAAGTTTTTGTATCGCGTTTTTAACTACAAAATAAACGAACTGTCAATTGCGTTTTATTAATGCATGTTGGAGAAGAAATATCAAAATGTGAAGAAGTATCTTGCCATCGAGTATATAACCAGAAATAGAGACGAAATAAGGGCCATATATTCCTGGTTACACATTAGCGATACAGCTCTTATAAATATTAACTCTCGTTTGCACTGAAATATAGACAGGCCAACTACCGACTCGTGTATACGTATATTCCAAAAAATATTCTGTGTTTATTGTAATAAAGACAATATCTGTAACAATGCCGTGCTGTCCTTTTGCGGTGGTGTGGAAAAAACAGCAAAACATCTAATTACAAAACAAACGGAATCACATTTCATCGGTAATGAAACATTAAATATGTAATTTTTCAATTTTCGTCAATTATAGCAAAGCTCAAGTTAATGTGTAATAAAATGTTATTTTTATTTAAACAAGTTATAAAAGAATTCACGCTAAATAAAACTTCAAAAGATATTTCTAAACGTAGAACATAATATGAGCCTCCAAATTGCATTTTTCAATTTTTTCCGGAAAAATTCCATTATTTCAAATTTTTCGGAAAATTACCCAACAGTACCTTTGAGTGTATATTTAAATTGATCACTGGTTATAATTATGAAAGAACATTCATGGAGAACCACATAGGTGGAAATTTTACAAAAGACTAATCATTGATACTGTTGAGCAACGAATTTCCTGTCGTTAGTTTTAGTCTAAATTCAGACTATAACAATGCTTTACGTTACTAGTCACTACATACTGTAGGTCTTTATTTATACTTTCAAGTGAATAAAATATTCTTATAAAATGAATAGCCAAAATACAAAAGCAATTAATCGCGCTATCCGCCGTTTAGTAGCAGTAGAGCTCCTTGTGAAAAGGTTCGTCCAGGGAAGTACTGCCACCTTACCTATTTCTACCGCCAAGCAGTAATGGTCACATTACTGTGTTCCGGTTGTGAAGGGTAAGGGTGCTGGTGAAATTACAGGCACATGAGACTTGTCAACTTATGTCTCAGGGTGACGGGCGCAGAGGCAGTGCCCCCAAGATCTTTGCAATTTAAAGAGCTCTGAGTGACATTGCAACTGTTATGGGCATGCGTGTCGCTTACCACCAGGCTCACGACTTGTTCGTCCCGTCACTTGGTAATATAAAAAAAAAAAAAAAAAAAAGATAATTAATAGTTCGCTAATAACCTTCCTACTAATTAGTGTACTATTAATTGTATCGGCGCAAGCGCATTGTGCAACTGGCCTTGCGCGCGCATTGCGAGCTCGGAATGCCAACTGTCCCGGGACTCGATAGTCCTATCATGATGTCTGTCTATCAAAAATAATGTTTTCAGGAAGTTGTAATGCATTAAAACTGAAACATGTACTGAAACTAATACTTATATATCGAAATATTTCCCTGCAAATCATATATATAGACAAATTCATCAGCATAGCGCGTTTTAAACTGATGAACTCTATTTATCTACATTAATTATTACAAAAAATTTTGGAATAGATAATTTAAATTGTTTTTTTTATTCACATGTAAGCTGGAAGGTGTACAACCTGTCATAACGTCATCGCCTTACTTTTTTAAACTCGTAACTACAAAATAACTGAAATGCAAAAAATGCATTTTATATACTAATTTACACGCTGATTTCAAATCGCCTTTCCTTCATATTCACACGCATTTGACTTTTACCGATTCTTCAAGTAATGTATTCAAATTAACACCCTGGATAAGAAATTGAAAAAAAAAAGGTTTTTGCATCTCCTGAATAATCGCTCTATAAAGGATACGTGTTTTAGAAAGTAAGGCGTCGAAAGCTATACCTACAAAGGTGTTACATTTATTATAGAAGAATAAGCATTTTAAATTTTCCGGCCTGAAGCTTGAACGGCGAACGTTCTTAACGATGCGTGGATTCTTATTAGGGTCGTATTCTAGAACTCTACTCAATGCTCAAGTCAGGACTTGAGTATGATTCAAAGCTCTAGAAATCATACTCAAGTCCTTGCCATTAGGGTCGTATTTCCAGTGCTTGAAATCATACTCAAGTCTGCTCAAATCCTGACTTGAGCATTGAGTACAATTCTGGAAACGACACTGGGTCGTATTCCAGAACTCTACTCAATGCTCAAGTCAGGATCTGAGTATGATTTCAAGCACTGGAAATACGACCGTAATGGCAGGGACTTGAGTATGATTTCGAGTGCTTTAAACCATACTGAAATC
Organism: Hyposmocoma kahamanoa; assembly: GCF_003589595.1. Classification (NCBI taxonomy): domain Eukaryota; kingdom Metazoa; phylum Arthropoda; class Insecta; order Lepidoptera; family Cosmopterigidae; genus Hyposmocoma; species Hyposmocoma kahamanoa. The sequence goes on from NW_020653776.1 coordinate 783,728, forward strand.
CTGACTTGAGCATTGAGTAGAGTTCTGGAATACGACCCTTAAATAGGGTCGTATTTCCAGTGCGTGTGTTTCAATTGCAATCCTGACTTGAGCATTGAGTAGAGTTCTAGAATACGACCCTATATGTTGCACAAGTTCCAGTAGGCACAATGATGACGTATCGATAGTTTAAGGTTAACAAAAAAAAAAATTATTAATATAGTGAGATAATTTGTTAGCTGACATCCTTTTTTTGCGAATAGTTTCTTTCCCGAAAGAGGACATTTTTTACATTGTATAATTGTATAACTTTAAGACACCCATGAAATTGCTAAAAAAAGGTGTCATGCATTTCTTATGGACCAGCTGATTTTTTGGATGATTTCAGAAGTTCCAAAAATTCGGCATATAATGCCAAAAGATTACGAGTTGGCTTTTGTAACTGGTTTGATCTGTCGACGCTTACCATAATGCGTTCTATAGGAAAATATAGAGAATATTTGAAAATGTGTTCAAATCGAAACAGAAATCTGCAACTTTTTTATAATTTATAACTTAAAGCTTGTATAGCCGACCGTTACTTGTTAATGCGTTCTAGAACTAATTCGAATTACATATTTCTGTATAGAGAATATCTGATAATGTGTTCAAATTTAAACAGAAATCTGTAAATATAAACCGAGATCAAAGCAAATGTCTGAAAACGGAAGAGATCTCAATGACAGGTAGGTAAAAATAAACCTAGCTTTGTAGAACTTACCTACAACCAAAGTGTCGTAAAATAACTAAGTAGCCGTTTTTTGAAAAGAAAAGCTTTTCTACATTCCACTTGAAATACCATAACTGATCTAAGAAAGAAAACCATTTTTCTCACTATATCTCAATTCCGTAGATATTCGAGAACAAAGTCCAGGTCGTGTGATGATCCGTCGAACTTCAGACAGCAATTAAGAAGTCAAGGCGCATAAGCTCCAATGGAAAATAGGCCGTTGAGGTTTCACAATTAGGACTCCAGGTCAATTTAGCTGGGTCTAGGCCCTAGGTAAGACTAGGGATATTTCCGGCGGCGCGACTCCTGCGCTTCAGTGTCTCTGTGCCCGTTTATTCGGAACCGAGTGGCGCGGGTGGCGGCCGCAGTCGAGCCGCGACCGCCGCCGCGCTATATCCCTTCCTCGACACATTCAAACTTAGACAATGGCGTATACTTGGGACAACAGAGTCGCGTTCGTTGTTCGGTTTCTTTACGGTAAGTATTTTTAATAATTAAAACTAAAATTTACAGTGCATGGGGGATGTCAGTGATTTTATACTACAGTGGTGTTTTTATCGGATAACGTGAAAACATGACAGAACATGTTTGAAATTTTTGTGTGACACCTTAAAACAATGGTCTAATTTTAAATTAACTGTTTGATTGAATAAAGTTAGAGACATTCATGTGATTTTATGTCATCGCGTGTGCAAAAGAAACTTAAAGAAGTGTTGTTTTCAATGTTTTTCTTAAATAGGTATAACATGCATGTAAGTAAGTGTTGAAAGTGAAGTAATAGGTACAGTCAAAATGAAAGTGGAATTTCTTTTCAAAACTGCCGACGTAAACGTGACAGAACAATCGAGGTTTGCTCTGAAATCCCCAGTTAAAATAAAAACCCAGCTAAAATCAAATATACCTAGGTACTTAATCCAGCCTATTGTCTTGTTTCTAATTCGAGTGATAGCAAAAATGCGAATCTTTAATAGTCATCAATAAATAGAAAGAAGCAATTGAATTCTTGCCAATAATCCATTAAACGGCCCATTTGCCCCCATTTATTATGTCGTAGAGCGAAAGTAGGTATTCCCATAGTAGTCTACTAAAGCTATTAAAAAATGAAGCTATTTTTCTTTTTATACTTCAAACAAAGTGATATGGTAAAGTCAGCAACCAGTTACGTAATATAATGCAAAACATCAAATTTTTATAGTTACAAAACTTATTAAAAAGGATTTTGATAACTTAGAATTACACAAGCTTAGAATTTATTTGTACCTTACTTATACACTGTCAAATTAGTAAGCGAGTGCGTTATTAGTATAAATAATCGCAAGTGAACGTTGCAAATTGGTTTGCAATTGCCATCCAACAAGATGTGGAAATAATCTCGTAGTACCGACATCAAAATTAAAATTGTACAAATCGAACCCATACGCAATGGCGATAAAAATATACTCCAAACTGTCCGAGCATATAAAAAAAGAAAATAAAGGGAATATATTCATTAATATCGTAAAAAAACAGTCTTATTCCACTAGTCCCTACCAGCAAACACCAATAGAACCTACACTACAACAATATCTCATCTCTATGTTGCGGTGCCCTGCAGGGTTCATGTTTTCTATGTATGCTTAATAAGATCTAAATTGCATTGATAACTTCATGGTAATCTTCAGAATATACAGATACCTTGAAGGTTAACACGTAATTCGTCAGACATCTAAAGTTTTCAATTACACCGAGGATATTTTTGAACTCAGTAACTCTATCGAAACTTGCGGGGGAGTCGATTTTCTCTAACAGTCTTCACTCACTAGAATGAGTACAGGCATTTTCAACAGGTATGACTTTTTTCCTAATTTTGGTGGTGATTTTTAATTTTGAACTTTAAGAAAAAATTATGGTTTGGTATTACACTAAAAATTTATTCCAAAAAGAATATGTAAACGACCCCTCAAAATGTCAAGTAGTTTTTTAAAATATGTGAAAATGAAATTTTATTGGACCATCAAAATTTAAAGTCTCCACCAAAATTACAAAAAAATACAAATTAAATCAAAAATAAATATTTATAAACCGTGTTGGCCAATTTTATTACGCATAATATATATTATAGTTTTACCGTTACCGAGATCCGAGCTGCATTGATAACTTCACGGTAATCTTCACATTATACAAACACCTTGAAGGTCAACACGTAATTCTTTAGACATTCAAAGTTTTCAACTACACCACGAATATTTTTGAACTCACTAACTCTATCGACGCTAGCGGGGGTGTCGATTTTCTGTAACGTTTCATTTTTATCTTATGAATATTTCCATGGTTCATTTACATTATTCAAGTTTTTTGTACGCCGTACGTAATACACACAATATGTATTTCCCCAATGTACAGACTATACTGTATGCATTCGTGTGCTATTGTTGTTAATAATTCGCATATACTAAGTCATTACTAAGGCACAATCGGAAAGTCCTAATTTAAAGTAAGTAAATAAACTAGGAAATGACTGAGCTAGCCGTGACCATGGGAGATTAATATCCACTATCCACTACGAAAAGGAATGAGCTGGAAATAGCCAAGAGGAGCGGAGTAAAATAGCTTTGTCATTTAGGAAAGATTTCAATGAAAGAGAATATAGCCTACCATATTGAGCGGGCTAAGTGGAGTGAGCTAGGCGGGAAATGAAATGGGGCAGAGGGTCGATTCAGAACCATACGATAACTCAGTTGTCGACCGAAACCGAACCAAAATGACGTCACACCCGTACGATTACTCGAACTTTTCGACCGGCAAAGGCTACAAATGTTATTCAGAACATAGTTATCGAATGAAAGTTACCGAACGTCCTATTGTTTACAAAGCAAGAATTAATATGGAAATCTGTTATTATTTTAAATATTTATTTTGCCTTCCATAGCGAGCGGGCTCAGTGGAGTAAGTCAGAATCAGTTTCAGTTTTTGTTTTGTGTAAAAAAAAACAGTTTTAATGTTTTAAGATATGGTCAACACTATGAAGTTTATTTCATCCCATTTTCTGCAAACTAATTAACCCTTTTTAAAATTTATTTATAATTCATATCTGAATAAATTAGGGGGAATAATGTATTGCAGGAAAGTTGTAGTCTTAAATAGTTGTAATCTCATTTGCTTTGGAAGCTTCTTTGAAGTTTGTCGTTGCGAGTCAAACGGAGTTCGTGTGAGGCCGGCTCTCCGCTCGCAGTGGACGGCTTCGAAACGTTGGTTTATTAGAAAAAACTAATATTACATTAATTCCTACGTGTAAAAATCGCGAAAACCTAACAACTCGACAAGTAAATGAGGTTTTCAATAAAAGCTACTGAACTTATAAGAAAATTTCGAATAATTAAACCTACCAACTTAGAATAATAACGCATAGAAACCTAGTCCGCACACGCTAAGTGAGGCAAATTGAAGCGCGCCCAATGGGCCCACACGAGCGGGCGGGCCTTCAGTACTCAAGATCAACTTGCACCGCGAATAGATCAAGAATATTAGCTAAAAATTACGAAATGTGCGGTAAATGAATGTAAAAAACGTTTCTATGCGTTATTATTCTAAGCCTACCAATTTAACTACGAAAAAATCTTTCAAAATTGCGACACCAGCAAAAAGAAATACCAGCTAAATGTAAGCAGCCTTTGAGGCATTTAAGGCTTCTCGTCGAAAATTGCACATACTGATACAAAAGATATAACATTTATTTATCAATGTTTTTCTATACATCGCTTAGGTATATAACTTTGCTATTTATTTTAAACAAGTTTTTTAATAGAGCTACATAAATTCACCAAATAAATCAACATCACAACCTGATGTTGGCATAACTACATAAAGTGGGAGTGGCAGAGGGACATTATCATTTTGTTTCAAAGACAAAAGACACATTAATGCGTTTAATTGTATTGTCATTTGACAGTAGAACGGATTTATGATCGTGTTATGAGAATTTATTTTAGACCTAGGAAGTCTGTAGTTCTGTATGTACGGTTGTCAGTTGTTATTCGTCTAAAAACTCGTATAATATGGAAATTTACGACCACTGAGATACCCTTTGAAATTGTACAGATGCTTTTCTTCTGCGTCGCAATAAGTGGCACTATGTAATAAATCCACTTGTTTGGACTTTGGCTCGTTAGGCATTTTGACGAGATTTGAAAACTAAGAAAATAAGTTTTTTTTTAATGGTACCACTTGGGACAAAATATACCTACAAAAGATATAGAGTCGCAGAATAGAGTTGGCATTGTTAAGATTATGCACAACATATGACTTAAAATTGCCAGAAAGCTTAGTATAAATTGGCATTGCGAAAAAAATGGCGTGCATTTGAAGTTACAAGTACAGCTTTTACAAAGATTATTTTTATTTTAAGCACATTATGAAGAAAAAACGAAGAAATAAATAGTGATGAAGAAAGTTAGAAGTATATTCCTTATTTTAAATCAAGTTACAAAAGACTTTATCCTAAAAATTCCAATAATTACGAATTCAAAGTGATAGAAGATAATGTGATTTAAGTGAAAGTGAAAACATAAATATTGACTCCCGCCGCTTAAAAAACTATGTAAAAAACCCGACTAAGTGAACTATGTTACTTAAAAGAAAGTGAAAACATAGTGTATTAGAACCACAGTGGAAAATATTACTGAGGACCCCGATAATTAAACGAAGACATGGCTCAAAGGACTTGTATTCAAGCCAAAACTCTTAATAAAAAAAATAAGGTCATTGCATAAACTACTTTCTGTAGCTAGGGAATATTGTATATCTATGTAAACCTCAATCTACAGTCTCAACCTACCTAGGTTACTAAAAACGTGCTAAAAACAAACGAAGTATTTAATAACGTGATCATATTTACTCCCTCAGAGTAGGACGCCTGTAAATTTATTATTGTTTTAAAAATAAAATACTTAAATACAATAAAAGACAGACATGTAATAAATGTTTAATATATATTTTTATAAAGTACTAAAAAACAAATATACGTGATTCAGATCCGAAAACCTAAGAACTCGGTAAGAACTAAAACTGTTTAATGATCAAAAATAAAAAAAAGAACTAATCATATGTGATTTCATGGGCTATCTTTATAAAAATATATATTTTTAGGGATGAGCAAATTTTCTTTAATACGTGAGGTATTCTACGGCAGCCGTCGTCAACCGCACATCACCGCCATAAACAATGCACGCGCAGTACGGACGCACAGATTCGCTCGGGGCCTTTTGGAGGGAAGTGTCGTTTTTATTTTGACTTTCAATTATTTTGTGAAATCTAGTTTAAAGTGAAATAGGATAGTGCTATTGTGCCTTAATAGAAGATTAAAACGCGAAATTATACGAATCTCGAACTAAAATACCCGTATCGGCCCGTTCTAAGGAATCCCGAGTTAATCCAAGCACGCCGCCTCAAATTGCCTATCCTCTTTGCGGCGGCCATATTTACAGAAACATAATTAAACGAAGACATGCCTCAAAGGACTTTTATCCAAGCCAAAATTATTAATAAAAAATAATACGGACGCACAACTAAAAGAACCGGGCGACAAAGCTTACTTGATGTTTTGCTCTCGCGCCATAAATTATATTTATTTTCACGCGTGTCCTGTTTTGTCGAAGTGAAAGCGGGACTGTCCCGCTCAAAACGGGACGTATCAACGACGGTCGCGTTAAGTACACATCGAGTTCTTTGGTTTATGCGAATGTTACCCATAGGAAATGAAACTGTTTGGATCTAAGAGCGCTTACACACTGCGACTTTTACCAGCGATATGCAAACGCGATGGAGTCGCTAATCGTCTACCTTGAAGCGCGGTTTGAAGCAGCGATGCAAGCGCGCGACGGCATCGATACAAACGCGCGATTCCATCGCTACACTTGGGATTTTTAAGAAATTGCATCGATCCAATCGCGCGTTCCAGGAACGCGCGTTTGCATCGCTGCGAAACGTCACCTTGTGTGACCACTCTAAATCACATATATTTGTTTTTTAAACAAACCAAAGTTTCGTCACGGCTGACTGAAAACTAGACAAATATACGCGATCCGAAAGATAGTTTTCATTATCTACAAACGAAGTATGTTAAACAAAGAGACTTTAGCTTTTGTGTAAAGTGACTTCAGTCCTATAAATTTAATTATTTTTCACGTAAATTCTTACGACAAAAATTTCAGACACGATAGTTTGGAAATATGAAATTCCAAACTGTGGCGTCTAACATCTTTGTCGTAGCAACTTTAAAGAACGACGTCATATGCTAGAGGAAAAATGCAGACTGTAAAGTGCTAAACAAGAAGTTGCCCAGAAAAAATCGTCTACTGCTAGTCCGGACAGATGTTGACTACACATTTCAATGATATTATACTATACATTTGGTGACATATTAATTAATAAATGGGAAATATGAAGCGACTCTAATGTGACATGAAACATTTACATCAAAGGGTAATTGAGATAGACAAACGGACATGTCAAGAATAACTTTTATATGCCATAGTAAAATGAGCTCTACGTCAAGCGTATACGCGAGAAAAAGCGAAAAAAAATTGAGATTCTTTTCTGTTTTCATTAAAAATGAGTTGTGTACCTTTACACACTATCTAATGGAATGATTACTTTAAGAATCTATTTGCATCATATCATATTATTTCATAATTCATCATATCTTGGAGACAATTAACCTTTACTTATGATTTTTTTTTACTTAAATACTAGTAGATAGTTCCACGCTCTTGAAGCCATAAAAATACAACATCTTTCATTGGGTTATAACCGCGTCGTTCATCGATACGATAATCTATTTTGGACCAAATGTATTTACGTAATTCGACAGAATTTTGTTTAGGAACTCATAAAATATAACGACACGGTTCTCTAAAATTAACTTTTTTACAATAAGGTTTAAGAAAACTGAGAACAGTCTACATTCCTCACTAATTTTCAAAGTCTAAGGCTCTATTTATATTGCGGAGGAACGGAATGGAAGCGAATTTTTGTGAACTTACAAACTAGATACGAGCTAATATATTTTGAGCTAAGTTTTTGCCTCGTATCTAGTTTGAATGTTACAAATGCTATGTACAATATCGTTACAAATATTCGCTTCCAATAAGTTCCGCCGCAAAATAAATTGAGCCTTATCAATGCAATTTTCAGCTGTAACGTAACCATATATCCTATGCAACTATTAAAGAAATTTTTGAAATAGGTGACGTACGTGCAATTAAAAATTATTACTTAATGACATAAAAATTATAAAGGGAAAATAAGAGATAAGAGAATTGTGAGAAAACTAAATGAGTACGCATTTGCATACAAACGGAACACGAATTGTGTATGTGTGTGTCGGTGCAAAGAATAATGTAACTTTATGTATACCCTGTAAATGTATCTTGATATTAATGAAATTCATTTGTACAACAAAATGCTAACCTTATGAATGTCGTTTCATGTATTGTATCCGAGACGTATCCAAATTTTTTTCCATCCTCAAATATCCAAACGTGTCAAATGTTAATCCAAAAAAGTAATAAGCCCAATTTTTTGTTTAGTTTTCTCATTTTTATTCAAAAATATAAAAGACAAAACCATGAATCAGTGTGGATTAATATATCAGATAATTACCAAGGAACATAAAGATATTGATAATTTCGAATTCTGGTTCTATGGCTACAAGGCTAAGGCTAGTAATCCCATTATTCAACACTCAGGAAACAACAGCGTTGAATTCAGTAGTATTCTTTATCGATGTTTATTTCTGTATCCTTAAGATTAAAATTAGAAGAGATAACAATAGTAGGTGGTCTGCTAGGCAACCGATACTTACTGGCATTGAGACGTGATTGGCATCAATCTATAAATCTGTCGCTGCACACACGCGTACCGCTAAATCATTCCCGTCAATTATAAGGATAGAAAAATCAAGCGTTACGCAAAGGTAGAACTTGGCATTGTATTGTAGTACTATAAAATTAATACTGTTCTATTGTTTACTAGCACCTGCCAAGTGGGCAGCCGCTTCTTATTTACGCAATGCGACCTGATAGAAGATGTACTGTTACAATGTTACTTGGCGATTGTACCTGCCAAATATTACACGCGATTAATGAATCATGATTTTGTAAATTGAAAATGTTTATACTGTCAATGTATTTATGTTGTCGCGGCGAAACGGCGAAAGCGCCATTTCGAAAAATTTTTCAGTGGAGCATGTTTTAGTTTATCACGACTGTTTTTAAATATTTACGCCCTTTAAAACTTAAGTAAAACCAAAATTTAAAAACAGGACGTAAGTGTTTCAAAAAAACCTAAAAACCTAAAACAATCTCCCCTGAAAAATGTTTCCAAATGGCGTTTCCACCCTTTCTATAAAACACTGACCGATATTATATCAAATATGTATTCATTCATTAGGCAGAGCGGTAGCCACGTTGCAGCGGCAGACGCCGGTTCGAATTCTGTCGGATTGAAGGAATTTTTCGTTGTGTTTATTCATCGAGTATATGACCAGAAATAGAGATGAAATGTCATTTAATTTGTTTGAAAACTATTCTGCCATACCATTACTGTGACAACTGCGCTCCGATTGGCTAGCCCGAGTTCGAAACAATTGACGGGTGTCGTCAATGGGTGTAGTCAACTGTTTCACTTCAAATCGACCAGTTAACTTGAGCTTTGCTATAATGGAGGAAAATTGCAAAATTACATATTTAATATTTCATTACCGATGAAATGTGATTCCGTTTGTTTTGTAATTAGATGTTTTGCTGTTTTTCCTACACCACCGTATAGAACAGCACGGCATTGTTAGAGATATTATCTTTATTACAATAAATATGTACAGAATTTTTTTTGGAATATACGGAGACGTACACACAGGTCAGTAGTTGGCCTGTCTATATTTCAGTGCAAACGGGAATTGATATTTAAAAGAGCTGTATCGCTAATGTGTTACCAGGAATAAATGGCCCTTATGTTATATACTCGATGTGTTTATTCAAGCTTTGTATCAATCCATAATAATAAAATATGTATATATCCTACCAAAGTTGCTTTTGAACGACCAGGCATTAATTAACATGACATGGTAACTGTAAAACCTTTTCGCTCTCTGTTTGTAGTAGGGATGCAGATTACAATTCGATTTTTATGAAGATATAATTCAAGTGTATACGATCTAGCGATCTTTTCTTTTGTATCGATTCATTTCTCGATTCAACATAAAGGCGAATCGAATCGTCTAGATCGTATTCCTAATTTAAACAAAACAGTCTCTTTCTGAACCCCTATTTAATATTGGCCTGCAAGAAAAGCAGTTGGCAACATCTGAGTACAATAAGTCTGCATATACTTTTAAACTTTCGCGTTGCATTGTACTAACATTTGGAAACGGGAAGATGTATTTTTCACACCTACCTAGTTTCCTGTTTATTCTCGTTTCTAAATGTTAGTAGAATAAGTCTTACAATATTTGGGGATTGTCGCTACTTCTGTGCCATCTTAACGTCTTTTCTCACTGGCTAATATCACTCTAAATCTCTAAAAGAAAGTCATAAATGACTGAAGCCAAAAATTCTGTAATTTTTTTTTCGGAATGAATTATGAAACTATTTTTATGAGATCGATGGAAGAACATACGATCCGGTCTGTGGATCGATTCAGAGGCATATGATCCATTACGATAAAAAAAATAGATTCAAAACAAAAAATCGTCCATCCGTAGTTTGTAGAGCTAGGTTAGCGACAACATTGTCCACTGTATCGCATGTGCTCTACTTACAATGCTGTCAGATTTGCTTTTTTGCTGGTTCTGAAGTCTCCACAAGAACTGAAGAAGAAAGTCTTACGTGGTAGCTTCACGATAAGTTTTGCTGTTATATTCATGGTTGCTTATACCTATTTTTACACTTATGTTCCCCAGTTTTAAGCATTTAATATGGTACATTATTGTATAAATGAGTTGACACAATTGTATTAGTATATTAGTATATCCATGAATTGCACTCAGTTTTGCGTATCTAATTTACCAAGTAGGTATTCAGTTAAATCACCGTTCTACAACATAGTAAGCACAAACTGACTGTTTTTCAGATATCGACAACAACGGCTACCTGGATGCCAGGGATTTCCAGTGCCTGGCCCTCAGGTCGTGTGTGCTGGAAGGCAAGGGCGACTGTAGCGCGGCCCGCCTCCAGAAGTACCAGCACGTGATGCTCAGCCTCTGGGAGGAAATTGCACAACTGGCTGACTTCGACAAGGTGCCAGACTATGTCGGTTGAACCCTCCTTTTACATTTTACTCTACGCACGCTGGATTGGGCTATGCTGTAGGGGGCGTACCTGTGCACTTATGTTTTGTATTGAAATACAAAAGTTTGTTAATCGAGGAGTTGTCTAAACATTTGAATTTAATTGCGCGACGTATTTTTTTTGTGATGACGGAGAATTAAGATCTTGAAATGGTCCTTATTTCAACGACACAAATAATCATTCATAAGCACGAGGTGGCCACACTGAAAACATACAACCACTGTTAATATCTAAACGTGTTTTCTCAAATAAATTGGTTAAATATATTCGAGGAAACCATCTAATTAATATCGATTTTTTAGATTTTTGTGATTGTTAGCTACACATAGGATATATCACCTATGTGATAAAGGGACCTGTGAAGGTCCCGAAACGTTAGTTTTTCAAAAAACATACACACGCTATTTTGATCCAAAATAAATAGTTTGAGTTCCATGTAATTAAGTTAATGAATCTAAACAATGCAACTCCACTAACATTCAAGACATTTATCTAGAACAGGACACTTGGTAATTTGATCCCGAGGTGCACGGGTACGTTCAATAATTAGGTTAGTAAATAGAATGTACAATAAATATCAAATACAGAGGTCAAACTATATCATCGGTACGTTTGGCATCTGGGCCGATTAGTTGTCTATTTGGCAAACGTCGCCTATTGTGCAAACTCAGTTTGGCGAGAAATGCTACACGTGGCAACTACACGCAATATTGTTGTACTGAACTAGACAAATAATAAAAAATATTATCAACTTACGAGATTTAAATTTAAAAAAAAATGTATTCTATAATTTCGAAAAACAGTGCATAGTACCGAAAAAATCACAGAACTACCATTGTACACGTCTCTCTGCATGTTTGTTGAAAAACACTATCTCTCTAAAAACGTTAATAATTCAATGTTAACTATCACCAAACCCTTTTTGTTTAATGGATGTTTAGTTCACAAAAGGAACTGTGACTAAATTTGTGTTCCACTAACGTACGAACTCAATCAATTACGGTTTCAGAAACAACACGAAACTGAACAGCACTCACCTGAATACAGTAGGTATCTGTATGATATACACGCAACAGCTACCGCACACGCTTACCGCTTTGTTTGTGTGATAGTATCTCCCCCGTAAAAGAGAGTTCTAATTTGTTGATGCCATTTTCAGGACGGCATGATTTCGGTTGACGAGTTCAAAACCGCCGTGAAAAACAGCTGTGTAGGCAAGAAATATGATGAATTCCCTCAGGCCATGAAAGCGTTCATCGAATCCAACTTCAAGATGATTGACATTAACGCCGATGGTGTGATCGGTGTAGAGGAGTATAGATATGATTGCGTCCAGAGGATGGTCGTCGACGACATCAAAGTCATAGATGACGCTTTCAACTCACTGTTAAATGTAAGTTTTTCAGCACTTGCTAATTTGGCGCCCAACGTGTGACTGATTCATCGTTTCCATAACATTAATTTATAGTTAAATGGAAATAATCTAATGGAAGTAAAGATTACGCTTAATGCGTGAATAATATTCCGTGCAGAGTTGCGTCGTTTGCTCGTTTTATGCAATTATTTAATCATTTTGCTAGACAATGGCGTGCATCCAGAAATATGATGCGTACCAAATTAAACCGAGACCATTTTGCATATTCGGAAATGGTGATTTATAATTACTTTGTGTTTCTGTGACAATCGATTGCTTTCAAGTGGCTGTAGATGTATTAAAGGCGTAATTTAACGCTTGTAGAATAGCGTCACAGCTTGCAACACCTGCTAGTCACGACTACAGAAATAAAACAGAAATAAGCTCTCAACTTATTGCCTTTGCAACATTATGTGGATTATTTAAAAGTAGTCGTCAACGTACCTAGGTAAAGAGAACCCTAAAAATACACATAAACTACACAATAAACTTGATTAAAGTCGACACGTGAACTTTATTATGAAGCCAAATACCTATTACAATACGAAATAGCTAAAGCATTTACATTTACGCGGTTTATTACAGAGTTCTGAAAATACCAGGTCGGTTTGGCAAACGATTCAATTTAAATTGATGTCACTTGGTATTTTGCGATCGATTTAACTTCTTAATTACTAGACGTTATGCTCCTAGTTCGCACCTATTGAGTATGGTTGTTGGGTTAAATTGCCATGAAACTACTTGAGAGCTTTAAATAAAACGTGGTGCCTATTTACGTTTCGATGACAAACAGCATGGGAAATGTTTCTTGTAAAAGAATTTACCTCAAATACGTGTATAATGTAAACGCTTGACTATGTTAGGTTATGTGAGGTTATCCATAACCTAAAATCTATTTAAGCGTATAATTATGGATTAAAAGAGAGACTTACTTTTATCAATTAGTAATTTAATAAAACATACTAATTTTAAATGCTCTGTGATATATCGCTTTTTATATTTCACTTGTCTACAGTTTGTTGCCTTTACCCACACTGTATGGGAGACAGTACTGTCAGATTGTATTATAGAATTATAGAATAAAGGCTAAAGGCTTTAAAAGTCACACGCATATCTAGATAGATTTTCGATGGACTGAAAGACGAAGAACTAGATACCTAGCATGCAATAGAATTAAAGCTTATTGTGCTTACTCTGGCGTTAGTCCAAAGAAACGTTACAATGTGTCAATAAATTTATTTCCTATTGCTTCACACACGTTTTTTCTTAAATGCAATTAATATTGTTAATAAGACTTGGCACGTTATCAGCGAAACCTCTTTATTATACTTCCTTGATTGAAAAATCTTGTTGTGGCATGTCTTTTTAATCGACTTCAAAAAAGGAGGAGGTTCTTCATTCGATTTTATTTTTTTGTAATGTATGTTATGCGATAACTTGTGAACCGATTTTGATGATTCTTTTTTATTGGAAAGAGGGTACCTCAGTAGTATTTCACTTCTAAGGGCGGCAAACTAGGGGATGAATGATTTTTGAGGTCGGTTTTTTTAGTACTCTGTATTGAGATTGTTTAATTAATACGAATACTCTAATAATCGGCTGGCCATTGTAGATTATTTAGAAGCAGTAATTATATTCATATGTACCAATGACACACTATCCTGCGATAATGGAGAAACACTGTATAAAAATAGAAAATCTAACAAACACTGTTAATCTGAAATAGATTGATGATGCCTACGATAATAATGTTTAAGTGGTAACCGTTCCAGTGGCAACTTAAGAAACGATATTGTTCACAGGACGACGACCGAAAGGTCGGTGGTCTCACACTCTCCAGATACCAGGAGTTGTTCGCGCAGTTCCTCAGCGAGCAGAACGAGAATTGCCAAGCGAAGCACCTCTTCGGACCCTTAGAACTATAAGCTCGGTCTTTGACCATATAATATAGGCCCATGACTGACACACCTACTTTAAGAAACATTCATGCAAATTTTAAAACACCAAACTTACTAATTTGCTTTTGCTGAAAAACCGGCTTTAACCAAAAATATTTTTAAACACCTATACTGGTACAGCAAACAGGAAAGCTCGGGATGACCTTCTAGGGCGGTAGCCTTACTTGTCAAGGCACCTAAGTTGAAGTCGACCCAAAAGCATTTTGAGTATTGGCATAATAAAAATCAATCGGCAAATACTGTACCTGACGACGTCACGGGAAGCCATCGCCCGACAATATCTATTCTATTTTTAAAACACGCTTTCCGCCACCGCGGAAAATCGCGCCAAAAATAAATGGTCGCATCGAAACCGCGCGAAAATAACCTCAAATAAAACATCCACGATACGCGCGCAATTGTTGAAAAGTATTTTTAACAACTAATTTACAGTTGTAATGTAAAATAACAGTATAAATATTTTAAAATCAATACATTTTTAGACATAACGCTAGTTCATAAATTAAAAACTATTAATTCCCGTCCTTTAACTTTTATCGTTTCGTTATCTGATTGTTAATACAAATTTTATCTTTTTTTATTTTAAATTTATTAATTGCACAGTGATATTCTAATATTGTTAAGTTTTTGGTGTTTCTGTGAGTTTATAATTTTTGGATTTTAGATATTTTTGGAGTGTTAATTTCCTCTTATCGTTTTTTTGATTGTCTTGTGATGGTATCATTATAATTATTTATATGAAACGAACGAAAAAACTGGCAGGTTTTTATACGAACATTTTAATTATTATACAATGGAGTAACTACGATTATATATGTGGGGAATATGTGCGGGCAATGTTGTTGATGTGCTCAATCATACAAAATGAATCTAGTCACCGCGATGTTCTTGAATTTAATTTTATTTGTAAATATTTGTTGTTTATAAACAGATTATCTAAATTGTTTAATAAAAAAACTCTAAAAACCACACTTTCTTTCCATTTTGTCCTTACTCCAAACCTTTACAAATTCTTGACTGCTATGTATTTAGTCATACAACTTTCGATATACATTCGTTGGTGATAATGATAGGTATTTGCCAATAAGGTCTATTACATTTCCATTTCAATGAATAGTTTCAATTAATCTTATTGTAAGCAGATTTTCGCTTCCGTTTCACAATTTCCTATATGACCTTTATTTAATAGCGATTAATTAGTAAGTTATGTTGTCTTTTTTATGAAACATAAATATTATGTGACGGGACGAAAAATTCGTGCGCCTGGTGATAAGCGACACGCCTGTCCATAGCAGTGACAGTGCCACTTGAGAGATTTAAATCGCAGATCTAAGGGACACTATGCCAGACATCCTGGCATACAAGTTGACAAATCCCATATGTCTGTAATTTCACACGCACCCTTATCTACTCACATTACTGCTTGGCAGCAGAAATAGGTGAGGTGGCAGTACTTCCCTGGTTATTGCTAATGGGTAATACGTTAGCCTGGGGTTCCACCACTATGATGTGGATATACCCAAGACGCTCACGAAGCGTTACGCTTCCACTTTTATATGGCTTACGGCATTAGAGTGGAATTCACTGCCTCCAGGTTTGTTCCCAGAACGCTATAACTTGGGCCTTTTCAAAGAGTAAATAGGTATTATATAGATGTGCATGCTCCATCATTGACCTCATCGTCACTTTTCATCAGGGGAGATGTAGAATAAAATCAGATATTCCATTGTAATCACATTTATTTAAAAAGGCTATGACATTTTATTGAAATTTTGAGTCCTACAAAGACAGTAAAAACCACGCAAGATCGACTTTACTTTTACGAGATATTGTAGAGAGAGATAGATAAAGATTGATAGAAGATATATTTCAAAATACTAGTGGTAATTAAATTTCTATAATTGCCAATCACATGTTCTAAGGCGTCTACATTAAAGTAGATAATTGAGATTGCTCACCCTCTGTATAATTAATATTTCTTTTGTGTTCGTTTTGGTACAAATAAAAGAATTAGCATAACATGAGATACATGCTATACCTGACGAGAAATCGCACTGCAAAAATGTTATTGAAATAAACAAAATGTTGTTTACGATGACCATGTGACTGGTTTCCATTACAGCCAATCAAACCCAAGAATTTAATGACTGATTTTATAAAGACACTTAATTCGCGGACTTGACTACTGTATTTTTTTTATTTGTGTGTAACTTACGCGATCTTTTTTATTGCGACGGGAGTACCTACCTCAATAGTGGTCCCATTCAATTTTGAATAAAATATTCCACCTGTAAGGGTGACAACTCGAAACCGAAGAATCTCACAACTAGTAGGGTCGCAAAATGAAAGCGTAACTCAAACAGACGCGTAACATTCTACTGAACCGGAACGAGATAATTTCTTTGTCGAAGCCCATCCAATGTATTACATTTTATAACAAGCAGCTTTGGGACAGTTACTTTTCATAATATAATTTAGGGAAGAAACTGAATTTGTATTTATTATTTTCAATCGGTCTCTACTCAGCTGTATGACACATTTGTCTGGTCCATTCTTGTATCATACTAGCGTATCATTTCTCTCTACTTGTATTATGATCAATGTACGGCTTCGTATCACATCACTGCGTAACATTTCGCGTCCAAACTATCATAATACGCATATGTGACGAAGAAACAAAACGCCAAAATGATATAATTGTGAACCCCGCGTCAAAAGGGTCAACAGATGATGTGGTATTACATCAAAATAATGAGCGTATTTAACTAAAATGAAAATAAAGCCTTACTACATAGATAACTACTTACATTATAAAGGTACGTAAATAGCAAAGTCGCTTTTTTAAAATTCTACACTATCTAAGTAAGACTCGTTGTAACACGCATTTTGACATTTTATACATATCATAATATACAAATTACAATTTAAAAAACATCATTTTGTAAGGCGCTACAATTTAATCTATTACATTAACAATGTTATATTACATTTAAAATATATTTTTATTAATATACACTAAGATTATGTACTCGACTAAATTTTCGAGATAATATATTTCCTTGATATTTGGTATTGGTATATTCACAATATTAATTAAATTTATATGAAATTAACAAATAACTGATCATCTAGAATATTTTCCACAGACTAGAGAAAAGTAAAACAAATACCGATAAGTTAAGCTTACTAACATTCATATGAGTAAGTATATTTAGAATTATATCTGTTTTAAAAGTGTGCAACAGAGTGAATTTTTATTTACATATAAGGACAATATAAGTAGTACAGGCATTGGTTTATATAATCTCCAAAACTTCTAGATAATCAGCGAACAGAACAAATACATTGCTAACTAGTCAACTCATTTTAAAGGTCTAAAAATACTGGTTAAATGTTTAGTAAGCTACAGATAGCAGAACTATAGATACCAATTAACGACTAATATCTACAGAGCTAATGTCAAGAATGTATGAATTAGATCTCTGCCTAACAATACCTTGAAATACAAAGGATATAAGTATATCAAAAATCGGATGGGCCGGTGTCAGGACGTACAGGCGTTGATTGAAAGTGAGACATTTGTCTTAGTCGGTCTCTTTCATAACGTTGCTCGATTGCTCGAATTCTTTGTCAAAGTTTCTATAACATTTTAAAGTAATTTCATGTCAAAAACTGGAGAACAAAAAAGGCCCCAGATTGTTTCTCCGAATGTAAAATTTAAAGAAATTCATTTTGGACTAGAGTGACAATGCAATTATGAAAATTTGGTATATGTTTACAAAAATACTAATCTTTTCACGAAAAATAGAAGATATATATTCACAAACGTCACAAATCCATTTGTGAATTATTCTTATAATTAATGTCTGTTGACATCTCAAATTTGCAAATTTTAAAACTAGTGTGAAACATAAACACTTTTGTGTAAGATAGAATAAAGTTTTGATTCAATAATTACTAAAAACCTTTCAAGTTGTTTTTAGCTACATTTTTACATAATTATCGTAAATAATAAATGTGAACCAATATCTATTTCGAAATAGAGGGCCCTAGAGTTTCATATCCGTTTCACAAAAAGTAGTATTTAATGATTTTGAATTACACGAATGAATAGACCAAATTTTTAGACCTATACAATTAGTTGAGATTTACATTTTTATATCTTATACATCAAATATCAATTGATACAAACATTTCTTAACATGTTGTTAAAACTATGAAAGGAAAACCAAAACAATGCGATATAAAGTTTTCTACTTGAGGTTACTTTGAGTATATATAGTTTCAAAAAATAGATCTATGAAGAAAAAATAAGAAATATTTACATATTTTTTTAAAGTACATCAAAATGTTGAAGTTCATTTGATTCATGAAAATGGCAAATGGTTTTTTCTGCATACTTCTTGCAATATTATTTTTTAAATTTCTTTTTTCATTTAAATAAATTTATTTTATCTACGATATGACAACCCTTTAGAGGAAAAGCTTACACCCAAAAACAAATGCATAATACGATAAATAAGACTCAGATATATTTGTAAAGAAGCTTAACGCTTTATAAATTGACGTTTGAAGGCACGCTAAGAAAGATTTACAATTTAGAAAAAATAATTTCACCTACAGTATTTTACTATTTTTTCTAAGTGTCAGTTTTCTAAAAAGTAATATAAACATTTTGGCGAATTTATTACTAATATGTTATAATATTTTACTTCTGTAAATAGGAACGAAGTAGATAAATAATGTGTACTTTGGTTCGGTAGATAAATAATGTCTACTTAATCATTTACAACCAACGTTATTATTTTATCAATTTATGTTTTCCAAATTAAACAGCCATGGACTACAAGTTGACCATTTCAGAATATAATTAATTATACATATATTAAAAGCATCTATTAATAAGCTCCCGAAATAATATAGATAAATGAGTATAAAAAGTAATATCATAGCATTATTAATATAGAAAATAACAACATAAAATGTTTTACACAAATACCCGATTGAACTAATACTGAATTTTCTAAGGTGACAAGATTATAATATATTGAATAAATATCAATAAGACTAATATTACATATTTGATATTTACACTAAATATCTCATTACACGAATAACGTTAAGTGTATGTATGTACAATTTATAAAGGGCAAAAAATTAGAGCATGAACAATTGGTCGGTGAACATTTTGATTTAAAACACACGATGATAATATTTAAATTCTGTGATTTTAGTACTTTTACAAAACTAAGGGCATTAGGAAAATGTCAATGTCAATGTCAAATGTCAAAAATATTAGCATCAATTTCTGAAATTATTTTAGTGTTCAATATTTAACAAGAGATAATTAAAATTAACTGATTTTTAAACTGAATCAATAATTATCGCTAATTAGGCTTCTTACCACAACGTGAATTTTTATTTATCCTTAGCTTCTTCTCTATAAAATTTTACCCTGTATAATTTCTACTTACAAATATAAATATCAGTTTTTAAGCATTTACATATTTTAATCTAGACTTTACACGAGACAAAAACTATACTTGTCGAGACTTTGTCATACATTGTATTTACAAAAGGCATTCTTTACTCTATCAAGCTTTTAAAACAATATGAAACTGGCACTTGTAAAATATAACTGAATTTTTCTTTACTAGAAATCTAAGAGACATTTCTATGACGTCATATACCATGTGAAAAAAAAATCGTGGCAAATTATGATAATTTGATAACTACGGAAAAAATATTTGAATTAAAGCACCAGAACCCTGTTTAGAGTGTCAGTCGATAAAGTTAAGATCACCATAAAGGTGGCGACCACCTTTCAGTAGAAAATGACACGGGAAATAACAACAATAATTATATGCTAGGCTGAGTCTTTATGTAGATGGTTTACGGTCAAACGACCATGAACCATCAACATAGTG
>NW_020653776.1:804496-819682 GCF_003589595.1 Hyposmocoma kahamanoa
AAAAAAAATCATAATATTACTGTGATGTTTGTGCGTTCTCCCCAAAATTATTTCATCAACTTTGAAGAAATAATAGAGGTTTAAACGACAACACTGAGTTGGAAAGATCATATTAATGCCACCGATCGAAATTCACAAGAAATGGACGCATGTAGCGGATTTGAAAAGAATTTTTCTTCATCGGCACAATGTGAATTAAAACCACAATCAACCAATAATAATAATAACCAAAGCAATAAAATAAATCTTATTTACAAATACCAGTATATACATACCTATTAATAAGTACCTGCTTTTCATTCCAGGTCATTTCAGTCGCATTCTTGATATTTCATCTAATCACATAGCCTTGTCTCATTTTAATTATTACTATCCTAAAGTATTATTATATTGAATTTTTTTTCGTCGTCATTTTATTTTAAAGTCTATTTATTCAGATATTTAATGCTAAACTTTGAAATTATTGAAAAAAATACATTTAGTTACTTAATTGGTTTATATTTTGTATGCGAAAATTATTTCAGCGTGTATGCGTGTTTCAGTTTCCAGTTTTTGTATGTTTACATTATATATTTAATAAATTAATGTAAAACCTCTTAAAACATTATTCCTCTTATAAAACAAGTTCTGGGAAAACCATTTTTTCGAACCTCCATGAAAGTTAACGCACAGCTAAAGCAAGTTTGTACGAGAATTTAAAACAAAATTGTTCTTACATAGATTAGATTCACATCTTATAAATGTGGCATAATTTTAGGGAATAATAAATATGCCAACTTGCATTGAAAAAAATTGTGAATTTTTTTACAATTCTCATTAATGCAAGAAATTTACCAAAACCAGTTTAGAGTTGATTCAATAAATGAAATTACAGAAACAATCACATTCTAAGTTTAGCATTAAATGGGTAAATGGAACGAATTATCGTTTATAAAGCAAACTTTATGATGGGTCATAAACTTCCCATTAGTTTCACTCGATAGATTTGGCAATTGCGTCTTTTATTACCACTTTGTTTTTAAGCTTGCTGAGTTATTTCTATGACTTATATCAAATATCAGAAATATGTGTAGTATCTTTCTATAAAAACTTAGTCTCATTAAGTCATTAGAAAAATAATAAGTCTTGTACGACTAGACGTTGATTTTTTAATATGACGACTCATGTTTTTTTAAATTGTATTTCCATTAAATTTTGCTTCTTACGTCAATCGTTTAATAGTTTAGTATCTCTGGTGCCAGTTCTCCACCAAACATGTGCTGCACATTAACGCAGCATATAAACTAGAATCTAATTCCACTAAAGTTTCTACGTTCTATATTCTACAATTCATGTCATAATATTCTTTAAATACTGCGGCTACAACTTCATTCGCAAATAATAACCCAGTTACAGGTGATTACAGTGTATTGGTAGTTTTTTACAAATGTTAGGTTTTTTATTCACAAAACTTTATTTCATAGTCCGGTGACCGGTGGCTACAATTTGACACGCACAAATAATTAATCAATGTTCTGTTATATCGTTTTTAGTCGGTGGATAATCCTCGACTACAGTTCATTGGTGAGGGCGTTAACTGTGCCGCTGGTGGAGGCTCGGGGCTCGGTAGAGTCTAGACTGCCGTAGGTTCTGCCTCGCTGTTGCACTCGCCAACGTCCTCGACGATAGGTTATGCCTGGTCACAACATAAATTAAGACACTCTCCTGAGCCAAGTGCTGGCAAACAAGCACATGAGTTTAGACAGTGTTACGCTTTACTTACCCTTATACGAGTTTGAAAGACTTCATGACTACTATGTAAATGAGGCGAATTGCTTTTTTGGATTGGCCTATTAACAGCGGTATATTACGATACAGCTTTACAAGTAAGTAAATATTCTTCCGTACAAAGGACTTGTGGGTACCTAAAAATTGTTGTATGAAGTTTTAGATGCCCATTGAGGTTTTAGCGGAATTAATCTAGAGGGTGAAATACCTACTCGTGTAATATTTGACGGACCCAATTTTGTATTGGTGCAAAAAATGCCAGTAGATTCCTCAAGGCTTAATTCACATTGAATTTTCGTAACGAGATTATACATAGCATAATGACCTTAGTGTCAATTGTGTAATGTACAAACTAGATACAATACGGTATCTGCGCGAATTCCCGAGACTGCGCGAGAATTCTTCGGCGACCTATTTTTTGGCTCGTGTCTAGTCTGTACGTTACACAATTGACATAAAGTTAATTATGCCATGGCAATGTAAATTGCGCCCTATAGTTAGTCATCCTAGCCAGTTATACAGACAATTAAGAGTGGTGTAAGCGAATCAGGAGATAATATTTCCTGTATATACCCCCCAAATAGGTTATATTGACGGCACCATGATCGAAGATTTAAAAACCAACCATTCAAGTTATCAGTCAATTCTAGTCACAAGAAACTAGATTTAGTCGGTGATCAATTCTCAGTATCGTTTATGCACTTTTTCCGCCTATGACGATAGTATTCACCGTTTTCAATCTCGCGAACTAAAATTTCTGTTTTATTTGCGACAAAAATCCATATAGGTACTAAATATGGTCACAATCAAATATTGAAAACCAAAAAATTGTGACTAATGTAAATAATTGAATTTCGTCAGTGTTTGTTGATACTTCTCTATGAAAAGCAGCACGTGGGAACTACACAGAAAGCACGCGGAAATCGCACTGTAAAGTCCGTAGTTGGTTTCAGCAGTAGAACTCCATAGGAAAGAGTTCATCCAGGCAAGTACTGCCACCATAGGTACCTATTTCTGCCGCCAAGCAATTATATGAAAATTATTGCATTCCAGCATTGAAGGGTAAGGGTGCTAATAAAGCCCATGAAACTTGTCAAGTTTGTCTCAGGGTCAAGAGCGCAGTCACAGTGCCCCTCAGATCTTTGCAATTTACCACCAGGCGCACGACTTGTTCGTCCCGTCACTTGATATCACAAATAAAATGTTTTTGAAACGGGGTATAAATATCATACACTGACATTTCATTTTACGGTAAATGCGGTTACTGTCCATGAACTGATGAAAGCACTATATTAACTTTGTTAAGGCATCAGCCAAAACCTGGTTTTTTGCGGGAATCGATCAAATACATACTGAATATCATGTGTAGGTACACAAATTTTGTCTCATCTGGTGCCGCCAAGATAAGTCCTAAATGAGGATATATTTAATAGACATACGTTAATTCTCGAAAATTTACATGTTGTTACAAATGGGTCCATTAAATATTTTGTGAAAACGAAAGTGTTTACGACACTTACGACATTATAACCGGACGACATGCAATTATGTCTAACTAACATTAAATAAAAAACATCGATGCTAATAATGAGTTTTAATGAAATGACTGAACGATTCATTATGAAGTTTATTTACTGTAGCTACATACTGTCAGCACCAAAATGGTTTATTGAACATAAATAAAAACACCAGTCGTCTACCACGAGTTTGCCGTTTAGAAAGTGACGACAGCGTAAAACATTTAACAAACTCGAACCAATTGTATAATAAAGCCGCTTATGATCACATGTCAAAAGTGGTTTTAACACATGCAAGACATAAAAATAATACTTATCACATGAAACAAATTATGCATATATGAAATTTTATAACTCTCCTATTTAAGCATAAAAAAGTCATAAAACTAATTTTGTTCGTAAATCTTTAAACCTCTCTCCTTTATAGTTGTCAATTTGCGTATGTGGCCTTATTACACTAAGGGTGCGATGTTTAATGCCAAAATTTCTATCATTTATCGCGCCTGTGGTGGTCACAACACGAACTAAAATTTTATATACAAATATTTAAATGGTAGATAGCGACAGCCGACTTTTGGTAAATGTACTGGAGTTTTCTAAATTTAAACAATACTAATACACTTTTATTATACATAACAACTCTTGAACAGAAATTTCTCAAAATATTCACGTAATATGAAAATAAAACACATTTTTTGTTAAATTCGATCATACTTATCATTTTAACACTGACTGTACCTACACGTACGTTGTTTATAATAATTTGAAGCTAAAACCCTTTATTCAGAGGTACCATCATTTTTTCTGAATCCCGACATGTTGATAATCCGTGTCTGCTTTTGGTATGATCAAGCAATTCGTAAGACCTTCTGCATATTTGTATCATTTAGGCGTAACAAATGCTCGCGTATCATTGACATCTAAATGATACGCGTCAGTGGTACGCTATGAAAAAATGTTACGCCACACTAATTTAATATTGTTAGCGTACTTTGCAGTTTGAACAAGTAACACAGTTCCCTTCGTGTCAATAATTGAAAATAATTCACATTACTATTTTCGAACGTAGTACCTACGCAATAGTATTGTGCAAAATGTGTGCACTTTATGAGTAGGTACATTGTGTACAATCTAATTATTTCATTTGATTTTTCAAGTGTTAAGTGCTTTTTTGTTAATAATAAAAATAAACCTTACATTGTTCTGAGTAGGATCGAGTAGCTCCTTGAAAAATACAGGAAAATGGTTATTAATTTGAAAGTTATTTCATTTGTAGTGCATAACTTTTTCTGTGAATTATTAAACGTTGTATTTCTTGATTCACGTGAATTTATAACGAATTGTTGTTTTCAAAATGAACATTTCACATAACATCACAAGTGTTGTACATTGGACCTTTGCTTAACTTTTGTTTAAAGATTGTTCTGAATTTGTTGATAGGACATTTTAAGGTATTATTAAGTTTATTCATGTAACCAACAGTTTCAAAAAAATTTATATTTTTATTTCTGACCGGAAGGTGCTCCACTTTTCCGGTCAACGGCACTCTATGCTTTGAAACTTCTTACAACTAGTACCACTAAATAAATTTTAAATATGAAGGTTGACGTGTGGCCCCTGCATTAGACACCGTCATATATCGATCAAATACATTAAACCGAGTGGCGTCTAATATAAAACATATTATCAGAAATGCTAAAAATAAACATTCAAACCCAATATCCGATCAACAAAATATCAATATCTTCAATTTAAAATGCGATGAATGGTGAGTGATAATGATGTATTTTTGACGGTTCTAGGGATGACAATCATAACAAAAAATTGAGACCGTCACGCCATAGAATTACGTCATAAAAAGGCATGAAATTATGATAGTCGTATAATTAATGTATTATGTGTTACTTTTTTACGACTATCACAGTTTCATGCACACAAAATGCTCTGCTAAGGGTTGGGTCACGAAAAAAAATCCATATTGACAAAACTCAATATGTCTATTTCTTTTGGAAAAATATTTGAAAGTTTTTGGAAACCTTTATTTAATTACCCAACACTTTGCTCTCTTATCATATATAAGCGCTTTGAATAGTGGTAACACTGAGTACCAGCCATGCGTGCTCAAATAATAAAACAAAAAGAAATAAAAAACATAATTTATTGCTATCACATAAGATTACAAAATGTCGGTAGGTACATAACGACATTTAACCACCATTATAACCTTTGGATTATGAAAAGCTTCCCTCTAATTTTAAGTACTATTTTAAGTAGAGATTCCAGTAAAAATTTGGTTTATTTGATTTATACATTCTGTTATATATTATGAATTAGGGTATGTATATAGTAATATATTTACTAATACCATATGTAAACATTTTTAAATAGTCAAAAAATTAATTATATTAGGAACATAGAGGGTACTTATAGACCAAAAACAACTCTCTAAGAAATAAAAGATCACAAAAATAATACAAGTGTTGCTACACAAGAAATGACGTAAGTACTTATTTAAAAATAAAATTTGTTCTTAATTTCCTTGGCGTTTTACAAGCGTACCTGTAAAAACATGTAGCTCCTTTTATATATATGTATATAAAACAGAAATTTTATTTTGTACCGACACCTTTATTCACCGGAATTAGTAAAGGAACGTTACAGTTTAGCTTTGTACCCATTGTTAGTCGCTGTAAGAGCTTAAGTGTCGAAAAAAAAATTAAAGAAACATTTAATATAATGTGCACAGCAATGTACAGCTCAAATATAAAACGTTTGTAACGAGAAATTGACTTATGACTAACTGTATATCTGCAACAACAATATATTATTGTTTTGTATGGAATATATATAATTTTGTATGGAAAATTATACAGCGCCCTAGTGGTCCCAAAAAAGACGCACCATACAAAAATTTTACGTTTCCACTGCCGACAATCGACACCGTAAACTCACGGTAGGAGCATGAATGTTCAAGTATTAAAGACTCTTCCAAATGACTGACACAATTGTTATTAAATCCACAGAACAAATTACTACCGAATCCAAGACTTCAATATTACATCCTCAAAAAAAGTGACGAATTTCAAAAAGTTTCATTTTTGGGAAAGTGAGAAAAGTATTACCAGTGAAATGGCATGTAAGGTTGGTGCCGAGTAAGTTATTTCTTTTAATCAATTTTTACAGTTTCCCAAAAATTACTTTTTTTAATTTGTCGCTTTATTATTAAGGGTGCTATATTTGTTATTATATTGTCACAACAAGTTATGCGTCACAGGGAAAATTATAATACCACAATTCAGAAAACAATTCAAAAATAGGCAATGCCATCTCCAGCAGTATAGCCGAAGTAATCTCTTAAGGTCATACCATATCCAAACTTCAACAGTACCACGATCACAAGGTCTCATAACAGTCAACTTTCATTGATGTGTAAATAAGCCCATAAAATAGTTCCGCTGGTACTGTGTCACTAAGTAAACAAAAATTCATTGATGCTATTAACTTCACAAGCAGCGTTGTTTCTAAACAACTTTTGACCGCTGCCCGTTTGTTTAAACTTTTGACAGGTTCGAAAATGAAATGTTATAATCACGGGTATTGAAGCATTTCCATGAAATCACAACGCCCTTTTTAGTCATTATATTTCACAATTCCAGGGAAAGTTTCACATACACGAGTAAAACATACATACAATCACGACGTCCCATCGGGCTAGGCAAAGACCACAGCCTTCCCAGAAGAAAATCTAAACATCGCGATTCAGTATTCGCGTAAAATTAATCAACGCCATCTAGCGGCATTAGAGGGTACTACAAAATGTTACATTGTATTGCGTAATTTAAGGTTTGTTCTAATGCTTTTCATTAAAAACGAAAACATAATTAGAATTCCTTGACAAATAAAATAGCTTGCAAAATGACGGCCATATTTGTTCGTTACGTCACAACCTTACAAGCTACTTACCTTCTTACGATTTGAGATATCAGAAAACGAATTTGAGAATAATTGTCGGCGCGTTTATACGAGTTCTCCTCCATTATAATATGTCACAAAAAGAAGTTTCCAAGTGCGATAATGAATTCGCACATTTTGTATATTAATGTGGCACTGCTAAAATTGCTGGAATATTGTATCTGTAATATCGTGTTCTCTGTGTGTAAAATAATAAAAAAATAATCGTTGTATTAACTTCAATAGTCATAAATCAGTTTCTCACACAAACCTACACCTAAAGTAATTAATTAAGAGAACAGTTAACAAAACTATATTAACTTATTGTAATATTCATTCATATGAAGCGTTTAAAATTAAACCTAAAATATTTTTTCTAATTTTTAATCACGTACGTACCTAACGTACCTGTTCATTTTTAATTTAATATATTTATAATAATTAAATCAAATCAAAGCATAATTAAAATTACAAAGTGATGTGCAAGTGCAATTTAGGAAATAAAAACAAAAGTTATTCATTAACGGAATATTTTAAAAAACAGCCACAAAAATAACTGTCAAACTTAAGTTTTGCAGGAAAGATCTTTTCAATCGCATTAATTTATCATGTTTTTTTTTGTTTGTGAACTGCAACTGACTTTATGTTATTATAATCGTTTTATTGAAGCCTACATCTATACATTCTACTAATTCTCACTGAATTGTCGAGACATTTACTGCCTTTTATTACGGTTGTAATTAAGTACTTAATATGCAAGTATTACGCTCAGTCAAAATATAATTAAATTAAAGAATAACCTTTTTATTGTCAAACTTTTAGGAACGAGGCACATCTAAATTAATATGCAAAAAAATATATATTTTTCTACATCTACGTGCTTAATAATAAAAAAAAAGTACTAAAATGGTGCCAGGCAGTGAGTGTCCGACAAGAAATTACTACTAAAAATATAACAGACCAACAAAAAAGTCTCAGAACGCTATTTTCAACTTGAGACCACTTTAAGCTGAACGCGTTTTTTTGTATTACTGTACCAAACTGATACGTAATGTCATCTTTTACACCAATGGTGCACGGAGCTTGCGATTTTGACGAAAATTAATCATTTATATCAGAAGATTTCAGGGGTCCACATTAAATGGGATCGCTTCCTAGTAGGACGGAAGTGGGTAACGAACTTTATAAATAGATTCTGGGTGTCGTTTTGGGAATTATCTTCGTTGCTCCAGTACTCATAGTACAGGCAATTCCACGGTTGAAACCTGTAATTGTATATCTATTTCTGTAGGAAGCGATATAAAGCAACTCAAAGAACGAAACAAAACTGATATACATATTACTCGAAACGTTGCACATGTGATATTATACGCGCTAAATTTCTAAAAGCGACAAGCTCAAAACAACTATATCAAGTTTCAATTAACCACATTTTGAAAGATAAACTGGGTTTTTTGTTGATCTGAGTGAATTAAAAATACAAATAATAAATAAATTCGAAAAGAAATAGGAATGATGTAGACATTCTAACATTGAGACATGCATACAATATTCGACAGGATGGGTGTCAACCAACCATTGGTTAGATACCGAACCCTTACAGCTTACAAATTGATGTGTGGCAGTCATATAACAAATAAATATAATTCATAAAAATAAAATTGCTTCCATGACCATTCGATAAATTACTAACACAATTAAACTAAATTTCTATTCAAAATTATTCTATTCAAGCCACCACACATAAAATCTTAAGCTATATTTTTATAAACGAAATCTGATCTCATACAGTGATGAACGAGTATCGATCTTTTAAGGCCTTTTAAAAAACCTCGACTATTTTTAACGCCCCACGACTAGTCTAGTCTTTTAACCCTCAAGTTGAGTCATACGACTAAAACTGAAGACTAATTCGAGTCGAAGTCTTTTAACCCTAGGAAACTTAAAAGACTTATAGAATTAAAACGACTAAAACGACTGGCGCCTCACAGCCTCGGGACTCGCGAGTCATGAGCCGAATGGCTTGATTTCATTTCTACCCACAAGGTATTTATTTTACGATTTTTATTATAAGTAAATAAACGTGATTATTTACTACATACTACTTACGTCGTTTTTATTTACAAACTTCGGGTTTAATAAGACATAAAATAGGTATAAGTCCTTTGCAAACAACTCAGTCGATTAAGTCTTTCAAGTCGTTAAAGTCTTGAATCTTTTAGTATAACGACTGAGTCTTATTAATAAAAACTCGAATCCCCAGTCTTAATTTTAGAGAAGAGTCCTGTAAAATGGAGTCGAGTCGTTATAAAACTCCTTAAAAGATTGAGTCTCTTTCATCACCAATCTCATAAACTAGTTTGAAAATTATATTAAATAAAATTTCGTTTACTGTTTGACAATAAGTGACAGTACATTAAATAATCAAGTCACAAATTGTCTATTCATAAATGCTTTATATTTTTTATCATTATGGGAAGAAAACCATTTCCCGAAACAATTTGAGATTTCACAGTACAATCACGGAAATTCGTTGTTGACTCTTTTAAAGACTTCAATTTGAAATTATTTCTTTACTAAATCTATCAGCGCGCAGTTTGAGTAGCAACCCGTAACTTAGCCAAATAAATCTAGGAACTAAATCGACGAACATCACAGCACCATTTGAACAATACACTAATAAATCACAAAATTAAAAACGTTTTATTTGGACTCATACACGACTAATATGACGAAGTTACGTGTTCTTGTCACTACTGCCGCAGTTTGTTTCAAAAATCAAAACCCTGCAAGTCAATAAAAAGAAACGAAAAAACTATGTTTTTATAATAACACAAAATATCAAATGGGTCAATTTCTCCTCTACAGAAAACCAAGGAGTGCCGGTGTTAATATTATGCAATAGTAATACACTAAACTTAACTAACGATTGATAATGTAGAAAATATACCATTTAAAATATCACTTGAATCCTTTTCATTTGTATTTTATTTGTCTGTGTATCTTATTCTTGTGTGCAAAAAGAGCTATTTATATTTTATAATATGTATCCAAAGTGGTCTTTTACGATGTCAACACTTAGTTCCCGTGACAGTACATCCCATAGTTGAAGTCTCTAAGAGCTGTTAGGCTACACCGTTTAACATTTATGTTACAAAATAAATATTTACTAAAAGCTACTGACGCCTTCCCACCAATATTCAATACATTTGCGTTAGTATATAGGACCGGGAGTGAACTGTATTTCATTAATAGACATATAAAGCTGTGCTTAAATTTTACAAGCGGTAGAATAACCAACAGATAAAAGCCATTTTTTATTATTTATACAGCAAATGTGCATTAAAAACCCCACAATATTTTTAATGGTTATATACAAAGTGCAAAGAACTTTTAATAAATGGTTCTAAAATTTTTAAAAGAAGAAATGTAGGAGGTAACCAAACCTTGATTTACGGAGGGGAAAATCCTTGTCCTTTGACGGATTTAACCTTTTACAAAAAAGAGAATTGATTCCCTCTACTTTCCTCCCCCCAATACGGAGACAGTACAGTTTACGTAATTCAAAAGAGTCTCTGCATTTTACTGAAACGTCAAGAGCGTTACTATTAAAAATTCAATCATTTTCAATACATTGTTCTATCGCACTTTCTTCGGGTGTACAACACATCCAGCTAAGTACCAGACGCTTTCGGAGTTGACTTTATATTTGTGAATATCCAGCACCATTTCATTATTGAACAGACTATGCATGCTCCAAAACAAAATCGTTGTACACGGATCATATTAGCACGCAACTTGAATCAAACAAATTCGCATTGGTAATTAATTGTTATTAAATTAAAATAACATTAAACAAAAAATATAGCATAATAATAAGGAAAACTAAATAAATAAAGAATTCTCCAATGTGTACGTAGTTATGCTCCGTGCGCAAATAAAAAAATACGTAGAGTTATTTTCATTTTGATTTTAATTAAAACCTCTTAGCGGCATTTTTGTTACAAGAAATAAGAAATCTCAGAACTTCAGTCAAAACTTTTAAGATTTCTTTGTTCATCTATTGGAGAGAAGGAAAATATATAAACTTACAAGTCACTGTTTCATTAAAACGAACGCCTGTTAAAAGGTTTCAGGTAATAAAAAAATAACTCAGGATATAATCATTTGAACATAAATTATTCAATAACCATGTCAACTCAGAAAACGTTTAATCAGTTCAGCCCCGGACCGTGTGCTCACGCTAACAGCGTGTCAAAGTGATATTGTCGAATTACGGGGTCTCTTACTCGTGTGAGACTGGTTTCCGCGACTGGTGCCTCAGTGCCGCGCAGCATCTGTTTAGCTAATTTCTGCTTGTTCGCCGGCGATCCTGCAAAATAGAACCTGCCTCACCATCTTGTGATGTTTCGTAGTGGTAATGATAGCCATGACCATGGCAAAATCGATTTTATGTCCCGAGGAATAAGATCACACTCTTAAAAGCGTTGTTATATAAAAGTAATGTGAATGTAAATGTAAGTCATGCTAAATTAGTATTAAGTTTAAATAAAAAGTTGACTTGTAACTGTGCAGACGACGATTCCGTTTCGCGACTGTTTTAAATCAAATTATTAATACAACGTACAACTTGACTGTAAATGTTTTATCGTGTATCTATGTTTTTTTTTTTTATTAAACTGATAATTTATAAATATTAAAATAACTTGATAACTTATAATCATTAAAATATAATACGTATTTATTAACTGATAATTTATAAGCATAAAAATGTAGTTATGTTATGGAAGGAAGTGTGCAATGCGTATGTAATGCTTTATTAAAAAAAACTAACGTCAGAGGCAGGCAGGATATGATATGTAAAATATAAATCCGTGTCATATAATACGGATATAACACGGAAACAGCAATGAAAGCAAAATATATAATCACATCATCCTTACCTCGGTGTTAGTTAAGGCACTAGACGATTGCAAGGTTATAAGGCGATAACATAAAAGGCTTTTAAAGACTCGAGGAACTTTAGAAAAAGCTAAGCAAGGCGTTTGGAATCTTAATACAAACAAATGTTTCAGTCGGCTACGATAAAACAGAAGCTCAATAATTTGTATTGATATCTGTTAAGATTCAATAAAGATACAATCACCTTCATTGTACTCCTGTATATTGTTAATTTTAGACGATAAAATAAAATAATGGCGATAACTTTTTAATTTAAAATTAAAAAGAAAAATAATAGCTTTTTAATTGAAAATACTTCAAGTTACAGAGGTCAACAAATTTCGCGATAAAATTATAGGCCTAAACCTAATAACTGTAATTAGCGCATAAATTAAAAAATAATATAAAATCCTTGGTCTTTAAAAGCTTAAAATATCGAAGCTAATCACGCAATAGTAAAACGCACAAAA
This sequence comes from Hyposmocoma kahamanoa, assembly GCF_003589595.1. NCBI lineage: Eukaryota > Metazoa > Arthropoda > Insecta > Lepidoptera > Cosmopterigidae > Hyposmocoma > Hyposmocoma kahamanoa. The sequence continues at coordinate 817,143 of NW_020653776.1, forward strand.
AACCAATAAAGAAAACCGAAAGGTCCAATATACAAGCGATGACAAGAAAACGTGCGTAAAACGCATAATAAAAAATAACTTATAATTTATAGAAATGCACGCATTGACTGTAACACTGACTTAGTTTACTTTTACTTATATAGTATTTATATGAATGATTGTGATATTGTGAATGGTGAATTTGAACTGGAAAATACTTCTGGGGGCTGAATATAATGGTCAGCAGTTTATATTTACAAGCCGTATTATTAGAATAGAATAGAATATAATCGTTTATTTCATGTTATCAATGTCACAATATTGCAATTGGAAATACAATGTCAAGGGATAACTATGATCGTCAGTAATAAAATTATATTAATAATAATGAATATAAAATAAAGTAGTATAACTACTGCTTGTCGAATAAAATAAAATTAAAATTGTTTCAAAAGAAACTCATCGACACTGTACAATTCAATATCCAATAAATGGATTTTTAGTCGGGTACAAAACGTTTCATTGTTTGTAACACTTTTCAGCTCTGTGGGTAGATGTTCGTAGAATCGGGGACCTATTACCCGCGGATTTCTAGATTAGTAGTTCGGTACGGTGGGCAACGGATTTTAGTGTTCCCGCGTTTCGTAACGCTCGGCCTCCGCCCGTACGTCGCTCATAAGTAGCCAAGTTTTGACGCGCATAAACTATTATATCATAAATATATTGTGAGTACATGGTCATTATATTGTATTTCTTAAAAAGGTTTCTGCAGGTCTGACCCTTTTTTATGCATACTAATGTTCTTAGTGCAGGTTTTTGAAGAATAAATACCCTAATCGACTCAGTTGAATTAGCCCACAGTGTGATGCCATAAGACATTAACGAATGAAAATATGCAAAATACGTCTGTCTCAGTACCACATTGGAAACAAGAGGACGCAGTTTCCTCAATGCGTATGCAGCACTTCCAAGTTTTTGACATAGAGTTTGTATATGTGACTTCCAGTTCAAATTTGAGTCTAGCGTTAAAACCAAGAATTTACAGGTGTTACATAATGGAACAACGGAGGTGATAATTGGCCTTGTTATAGAATTTCTTCCTGATAACAACATAAGGTTTGACTTCGATTCGTTAAGAATAAGTCCATTCGCAGAGAACCACTCACACAGCTGCTCATACGTGCAGGCTAATTTTTCTTCCAACTCGTTGTAGGTTTTCGCACACACTATAACGGTTGTATCGTCCGCAAATAGAACAACAAGACCCCCTGATATAAAGTATGGCAGATCATTGATGAATGCTAGGAATAGTGTATTACCTAGGGCGGATCCCTGTGGGATGCCAATGGTGACGTCACCAGCTGCTGACCTAGTTGTTATACCGTTTGTACTGACCTGAACCGTTTGCCGTCTGTTTGATAAAAAAGACTTTAATAGGTTATGGGCGACTCCGTTGACACCATACACAGCTAACTTTTGAATTAATAAATCATTTTCAATTACATCGAACGCCTTTGTTAGGTCACAAAAAATGCCTGCAGTTTTATACTTATCATCCATACTGGTAATAATAGAATCTACTATATTTTGTGCTGCAACTACGGTGGATTTACCTTTCCTATAAGCATATTGTCTATTTGATAACAAATCGATCATTTCGAAATGATCCATAATACTTGTTGATATAATAGATTCTATTATTTTTGATACATTCGGAACTATGGTTATCGGTCTGTGGCTTTTAACATGGGTCACGTCCTCCTTCCCCTTAAATACTGGACATACACGAGTATTTTTCAAAATATCAGGATATATACCTTCTGTAAACATCCTTCATGTCTCCAATCACTGGTCACACTAACATTAATATATTTATAGATATATCGTATATGTCCAGCGTTTTTGACGTATGCCACATACCCCTCACCACCCTCTCCAACGAGTCACGAGTGACAATTGGAAGGCCGTACTGAGGAACATCGCATTCACCCACGCATTTTCTTAAAAATGACATTGATTTTTGTTTATAATTGTGTAGATGTAATTTTGAAGTAATTGTAAGAAAATAATCATTGAAGTAGTCAGGTATCATGTCTACAGGCACAATGTCTCCCTAGTGAGTCAGTCGAACGTTTTGTTGGTGATTTCTAGTTGAAACCTCATCGTTCACAATCTGCCACATTACCTTACTCGAGTTTTTAGTAGACATCATCTTATTATCATTGAATACACGACGATGACGCAAACTCATAGATTTTATTAAATTTGAATGATGTTGGAGACATTTATTTAAAACATTATCGTGTGGAAACTGGTGTTTCATTGAGCAGAAATTATTATACATTGCAATGTGGTGGTTGAGTTCTTCACTCACCCTCCTATTGTATTCCTCTTTAAAGATATTTTTTAATAGGAAAATGAATATTAATGTAATAAGTTAATACTCTTATCAATGAACTAAATTTTTCATTAATATTAATATCAGTCACATGAATGAAACTCCAATCATAATTATAAATGTCCATATAAAATAAATTAATAGACTCCTCTGCAAAGATACG
>NW_020653777.1:0-14667 GCF_003589595.1 Hyposmocoma kahamanoa
CTTTACAGCTACCAGTCCTGGCGAGAGATGTCGCTATTCACTGTATTCATTAAATTTTTATTGAATCTGTAATAGATGTTGCAAGGTAGGTATTGTGAGGAGTTGCCTCTTTTTCATATAAAAAAGAATTGTTTACTAATAAGGACGAAATATACTAAATTCCGCCGTTCATGCCCACGATTTTGGGCACGAACTTATTAAAATCCAGCGCTTTGGGAAAAAATCCGGTTAAAACCCGGGTGAGTTGATTGGGTTTTGACCCACTGCCAATCTCTGGTGGTCACTGTCAATGAAAGGCGATTGGAAACTGGTTTAAACGTCTTTTCGTGCACGTATACATTGACGAAAAGTACCAGGACGTTATGAAATCGAAAGACTTACCTCAACAGCTGGCGCGTAGTAAGGGTAAATGGCTGTACCAGCTATGTTCTTTGCTTTATTGTACGCAGCGTCCATCCAGGAGTCGCATCGTTCGGCTACTGATAGAAGTGCCCTGGATTGTTCTAGAAGATCGTCCTGAAGAAATGTAAAATACATTTTTATATGACACCAAGTCACGGGACGAACATGTCGTGCGCCTGGTAAGTGATACGCCTATCCATAACAGTGGTCGTAGCATGGCAGAATATGTGTGATAAATCTTCCCGTGACAATATTTAATTCAGTTGATAAATCTAAATTTGCTTCACTGATAATGAACTATTGTTATACATTTTGAAGAACAAGGACAACGACATAAAATTGCGTATATAGCTATCTTTGTTGTTTAATCATCGCCGCGAAAATAGCGAAAGAAACAATTGATGACACCCGTCAATTGTTTAGAATTCGGGCTGGCCAATCGAAGTGCAGTTGTCACCGTAATGATTTGGCAGAACAAGTTAGCAATAGTAGTTTATGTGACTGTTACATAATGAAAGGCATTAAAATACAAGTGTGGGTTTCATAAAAACATCACACGAGCGTTTTATTGTCTAATTTTGTACAGTTACATACACTGCTGTACATACACATATTATAAGCTCTGTATGATGTGCTCAGGAACTGCAGGTAACGACAGGCATTGCGGCATTGGTCAGAGCTATTATCAGTAATTATTAGTAAAATAATGTAAAAAAACTAATTCTTCACGCATGTTACGCAACCGCAGTCTTTTTTAATTGATAGACAAACTAGAGTCGGCCACAACTATCATAATATCGTTCGATATCAAGTAACGTGATACGAGAACGTGAGATTTGTCAAAATACACACATCAAAAGTGTCTAGGGATCAAGTGAATATTTTTGAAATAAAAATTATTTAAGCAATATTTACCAAATCCAGTCTTCCAGGACGACTTCTTACTTTAATGCTTATGTTTTATTTAACCGCTTACCCCTATATTTAATTAAAATAAACTAAAATTGATGTTTTTTGCAAATTGTGGGAAAAAACTCAAATTAACGGCGTCAATTAAATTACAAAAAAATGGCGAAAATGATGATTTTGCTCATTTTTATTGTAAAGATAAGAAAATTAATAATCTGTATTTCCACCATTAACACGAATCACACAATTACAGCGATTTGGCATGCTTAAGATGAGTTCATCAAAATCACTTTGAGGAATGGCCGCCCATGTGTTTTGTAACAAGTCAAAATATTGTTGTAGAGTATGTACGGTATGCATACTCGGCACAGCTCTTCTTTGAAGCATATCCCATGCGTGCTCAATTGGATTGAGGTCTGGCGATTGAGCAGGCCACGGCAGAACGTTGATACGAGCTTCGGCAAGAATGCGTGTTACGACTCTAGCCGTGTGTGGACGTGCGTTGTCATGCATTAGTTGAAATGAATCACCCAACTGGCCTCGCAAAGGGATGATAACATCTGAAACAATCCTCTCTGCGTAAACTTGAGCATTGAGGTTACCCCTGATCCAAATGAGATCGGTTCTTCCGCCGATCCAAATACCGGCCCATATCATTATTGTTCCCCCACCATATGGATGAACTTCCTGACAATATCTCAAACGTTCATGACGTCCAGATGTTCTCCAAACTCGAGTACGTCTTGTATCCGGTCTCATACCGAAGCGGGATTCATCCGAAAAGCACACATAGCGCCAGTCTTCTTCCTCCCAGTTTCTGTGTTCGCGAGCCCATCGTAAACGGGTCCTGCGATTGCAGGGTGCAATAGGTGGAACTCTGAGCGGCCTTCGGGATCGCAGACCCACTTCACGTAAACGATTTCGGATTGTTTGATCGCTTATTAGCAAGCCTGAGGAGCTGTGGAGCCTCGTAACCAACATCATGGCAGTCATGGTACGATTCCGTCGAGCAGTATTTTGGATATACCGGTCCTGTCTGCGAGTCGTGATGCGAGATCGTCCTCCATGTCGCTCGGCCACGCTGCCCGTCATGCGATAGCGCGTCCAGAGGCGACTTATGACGCTCTGTGTAGTGTTAAGAGTGAAAGCCACAGCACGTTGCCTGGAACCAGCTTCCAACATTCCGACGGCTCGCATCATCACTTCTCGGGTTAAATGATGTCGTCTCTCCATAATAATGTAAATTGTTTCGGTTCCGGTGCAGATATTGTAATGATTTTGTCAAAACGCTATAACTCATTTTTATACAAAACCACATTGACAAACGATTTTCTTCTTATTATCGAATTTTAAACAATATTCCTTATTTAAATGTTAAAACTCACTAAAAAGTATCAATAGCGATACAAAAAAGTTAATATAATTAACCCTAATTGCAGCAATTCTCTTAAACGTACTTGATCCCTAGACACTTTTGATGTGTGTAGTTTGCTATTGACATTTCATTTCGAATAAAACTTCATCTCGACTGATATTAGAATTGAGGTCCAATAAAATTGTTTCGTTTTTCAGAGATGTTCGAAATTTGAATGTAATAATAAAATCGCATTTGATGTTATTATTAATCAATAATAACATTTTCACAGATAAGAAATTTGTTCTAACAAAATAGTTTAATTTTATGCTGTTTCAGTGCAAACGAGAGTTGATATTTAAAAGTGTTATAAGTTTCATTTGCTTGATGGGTTGTCAGGGATTGATGGCCCTTATTTCGTCTCTATTTCTGTTAAATACTCGATGTATATAACAAACAATCGATCTAACCAACAATACCAATGATGAACATACATTTCGCAGCTGTATATATGTGAAGTCTTAAAAAAATCCAAAGTACCAGGCGATTAGAATCATCGAAGAAGTTCACTGACCTGTTTTAACATAGGATCGTTCAAGTTCGCCAAAAACAGCTGACTTTGTAGTTCAGTGTACCGCGGTAGTAGCTCTCTTAAAGGCGCATACGCAGCTTTGCCCAGTTCTTTTAGGGTTGATGATTGTATTGTTTCTAAAATAAAATAAAAGAAAATATATTTTTCATCACACTTGCTCGTAAATAGTGTCATGATATGCGAGCAAAGTAGACCGTAATGACTTAAATGTGTGCCCACGGCCTTTTTCATTGTATTATCGCCGTATGGATTTTTTACAACAATATTAGCCAAAACTAAACATTTGCAATTAAACCGTATTTTACTAAACTTATTTTGTGAATTCAAATGCTGCAGTATTTTAAGAATTTGGAAATTATTTATTTTATATCTAATACATTGTGACTGGCACGAGTCTGTGCCTTTTATAACATTTTATTTCGAGTTGTATTATCTATGGAAGAATAGCTGGCAATCTGTTTAAAAAAACCGACTATTTGCAAAATCCGTAAATTATGTTGTGAAGCGATATTTATTCATACAAGAAATAAATTATCGTCGTATCTATTTCGTCGCAAATGTGATGAAAAACATTTGCGACGAAATAGATACGACACAAAACTCGAGTTATTAAAGCCCTCAGCGTTCGGCTTCGGGCTTCTAATAGACCCTTGTTAGTAATTTCCTATTTACAGTTTATAATACACAATGTACTATTATAGTGTGGAAATAATCACGTACCTTTATTCTGCCTAGGCGCATCCATAATACTCTTGATACAGGCCACGAATTCGTCTATATCTCTTTTTAGATCTGTCAAAAGTACTAGGCCTTCATCAGGAGAAGAAGATAGCTTCAGATTTGCCGACACTACCTGAAAGTGCGACAAATGTCATGATGGCAGCGGAGTGAAAGTATTCTCTCTAGCATTGATCTTTGAGGTCAATGCTCTCTAGAAATAATTTAAGTACTTTAATATTGTCAGAAAAATCTTGTTGAAATGATCCCGTGTGTAGCGTGACATACCTGTTATGTAACTGTCACCCCTCCCGCACCGCGCATCTACCTCAGGAACCGCCTCAGTTAAGCGGTAGGCCTGTAAATGGCTAAGAGACAAGTATTTTCGAACTTGTCAGTAACTTGCTCTAAGATGAACTACAGTACCTTACTAGGCGAAGGTTCCAAGGAGACCAATAAATCGGTGTATAGTTTGATCAATTCTGAAACAGGAGTCTCCGACTTCAGCACATCAGTTAACCATTCAACCTGTAACGGGACAATGTATTATCAACTTTAATATCTAAATTGCATTAAACCGATTTATGGAAAAAGAAAGTATTTTTTCGGATCACAATCGCGTGTATTTGTATTTTCAAACAAATTAATACAGAAAAACAGATTGAGTTTTTAAAAATCTTATGTCATAACGCAAAGGAAATTCTTCAGGAGAGAGACAATTGCACATCTCGCAGGTTCGAACAAGGAACGAACGTGATACCCGCGCCGCGTGGTTTTACAATGATGTGAAGATTGGCTCTACTCCTTTGGCGAGAGGTGCGATGGTTGAAACGTGACAGTGGCACCAGTTCTTCTGAGCTCGTCCCATTACAATGAAAAAAAGAAACAATGGAAGTGACTTAAGTTCGATTACTATCAGAACCGCTGTCTCTCAAACATTCGACGACGAACGAAATGAACGACGACAAGTTGGAGATGTTTATATGATTTACTTTCGTTTCTGGTAACAAAAAAATATTACCACTTGTATAAACATAAATTTACTAAAATTAAATAAAATTGAATGAAGATACGAAACACAACCACAGATCTCAAGTGCGACTATCATTGTTGTACTCCAAAGTAGCAAAATAAGGCATTATTCTAGATAGACACGACCATAACGTAAAAAAAACGAAAATTGCGGACTGAGCTCAAATTTGGGGAACTCCGCATACTGTTGGACCACGTGCCATACAAACTAAGCACTTCTACTATATTTATTGTTCTGTGATAACGATGGTAGAACATACCCTCAGAATCAGAGAGGTGGCAGTAGAGAGAACTGGTAACTAACCTGTTTATTAGCATCGGCAGTTAACAACCTAGTCAAGGCGTATATAGAGTGATGATCTAGTCTCCTCCAGGCGGCGGCCAGCCGAGCTGCAGCAGCCCGTCGCCAGCAGCGAAGCACAGACACGCTACGGGACATACCGCTGAATAGCGCTACATAAGTAGCTGTTTTGTCTGTGAAATAGGGTTATAAACTAATGACAAGGGCTATTCTTTTAAGGTGAGTCACAGGAGAAGCAGGGGGCCTACCACAACCTCTTAAAACAATAATACTTTAACCTTGCATTGACTTTTCGTACCATGACGCGCTTAAAGTATGCTTATTATAATGTTAAAACTACGATGTTTTATTGGCAGCTTTGTGACTAATTTTAATTAATTGTAGTTTTAATAGATTCCATTATTACATACTTTTCTTTTTTTAGCAGTTAAAAACTCTGAAGGTAAATAACATTACGTACTTTAACATTATACTACAATAGGACGATTCGAAACATTAAAAAAGAGAGATAAGGCATTAAACAATTCATATAGCGTTATTTATTTCCTATTTTTAGTAAGGAATAGACAATATTGGGAAATCATTCGTTCTTTCAGTCACTTTAGTAATAATACATTATTTGGTTGATAGGTTTGTCGTGGTATTAATATGAGTAATTTTACAATAAGCTTACATCGAAATAAGATTGTTTTTTGAAAGGTTATGGTAGGCCCCTAGGAAAAACTGTTTTGCTAGATTAAATGGTTTAATTTAAATTAAATTAAATGGTGCAATAGATAATAAAAAAAATAAAAATCCTTTTATATGTATTTTTAAGACTTTAAAGGCCTAAAATATGGGAATGCATTAGTCTGGCATTAAAATAAATTAATAAAATTGAACAAAATCCAAACTTATTTAAAATGATAAGAGATTTCGATATAACATTCTTGCTTTGTAAACAATAGGACGTTCGGTAACTTTCATTCGATAACTTCGTATATAACGTTTGTGTCCTTTGCCGGTTGAGAAGTCGGAGTCGTACGAGTGTGACGTCATTTCAGTTCAGGGGGTCTACTCTCAATCTCCGTCCGACATCCGTCCGAAACAATTAATGCCAAATAAGCAATACTTGACCAAATGAAAAGACGCGTGATGCGAATGAAGCTTCATACTGGATACTTGTCTTTTAATTTTGTCGAATATTACTTATTTGACAGTAATTGTTTGGGACGGATGTTGGACGGAGATCGAAATAGTCCTCCTGTTTCGAATACGACAGTCAGACGTTCGATTCGGGTGTTGTGAATAAAAATGAAAAGAAATTGTACGATAGGAAATGAAACTATTTTTCCGGATTTAAATCGCGTATATTTGTTATAGTCATATAGTCAACCGTGACCATTGACTGTGACTTATTGAAAATTTGTTACACAGGAATTACTCAAGTTAGATTGTTTATAATGAGAAAGGCCAAGTTAGGCCTGCCTAACACATATCTGGAGGTGGAATGTAACTTACCCGGGTCCATTTGAGTGAGAGCTTCAATCAAAGGCGGACTGACTGCCGCTTCTAGCCTGTTATATAGCGTCTCTAGTTGAAGTTTCTTGTTCTCGTAGTCTGGCGCGTCACCAAGAACCTTAAGTGTAACAAAGGTCTCTGTAATGTTTCCGATCGCCTGGTACTTTTTTGGACGATGTAGAGTGCTTTATTGGTGGAACGTTTTTGTCTGTTTGTATGTAACAGGTCTCGTCTGACAACACATATTGTCGGAGGTCGAATACAAAAAAAATCGTAGTTACACTCCACATTCAAGAAATCTGGTAGGCTTAGATCAATAATATGAACAACTGTTTTATTTAAAAAAACCGACCCCAAATATCATCTATTTGGCAAGTGCGCGAAACCGGATTCATCCCCTAGTTTGCCACCCTCAGGGGTGGAATATCAAATTTAAACGGGACCAATATTAAGGTATCCTCTATCCAATAAAAGAAGAATCACCAAAATCGGTTCACAACGAAGTCGGTTCAAACGAAAGGAGTTTCATAGCCGAGCCCGTACAAATAACTAAATAGATCAACAATGTAACCGCCAATTTCCGTAGAACATTATTGATCTGTGCTCCTAGTGATAAAGAGGGTAATCATCCTCACCTCCAGGCTCCCTGTCATGGCAGCTACCTGCTCAGCCAGCTCGTGCAACTTGTCGGTCTGTGTGGGTACACCAGCTTCCAAAATGTCTTCCAGGGAAACTGCCAATGCTGCCCATTTGTCTGCTTCGCGTAACGCTGATGCTGCATTCTATAATATAATGGATGAAAAGATTAAAACGGCTATTTTGACAATTAACTAATTCGCCGTTGAAAGACCAAGTACAAAGACACGACGCAAGCACATAGAAAAATTCGTGAGGTCCGTTGGTTCGTTCCGTGGCTTAGTTGGTATAGCGTCTGGCACGGTATGCAAGAAGACGTCGGTTCGAATCCGACCGGATCGAAGGAATTTTTTCTGAGTGTTCGATCTTTGTATTAATAATTATAACAAACTAATGGACTAATTTCACAAAAAATAATTGAATATCAATTCAATAAAAATTTAAATAATTAATTAATTTTTACAAGCTATACCTCCAACCGGCTCTTAAGCTGGTCAATCCGCTGTAGACTCTCAATGGAGTGTCCAGTCTGCTCCTCAACACCCTGGACTTTGCTCTCCAAGTTCAAGAGCTTCTGCTGAAGAAGAGCACCTTCCATTTGGAGAGCTGACGCATCTTGAAGTATGCGAGGTATTGAAGTCACTATCTGAAAAATTTAACAAGAAAGAAGATCGAACACTTAGAGAAAAATCCTTCGACTTAATTACAGTGAATAGCGACATCTCTAGCTAGGACTGGTAGTTGTAAAGGTGCCATGCTAATGGGTAACGAAATACTTAAATGTAATAAATATTTAAATATAAGTAATTAAATGTAATGGTGGTCAAACATCCTGACATACAATAAAAACACTTAAAGATATTACGTTACTGGCACCTACTAATATAGTACGTTAACGTTACGTACATTTGTGTATGTCTAGAAAAAATGTTACAAGTTGACGAATTTGTAAAAATTCAATATTAGAAATGGTCTAACCTAAATAGATTAAATTGGCACACGGGGTATGAGACAATAAGTTTGAGGGTCTCTGGCCTAAACCGTCTCCTTAGAGCAGACAAGTTTTCAGCAGTGAGATAGACAGGGTGTCCCAAAACTCAACGTCAAGCGGGTAGGGTGGCGAGAGGCCAGGGTAAAATAAGATATCTATGTTTATGTAAATTAGATATGTGATAATAGGCATATTTTAGGAATAGTTGAAAATCAACGACTTTGATCACACAGGTGCTCTCATCATAAATTTTAGTTTTTTGCCATGATTCGTCGCTTTGTGCGCTTCCATTGTACGACACAATAAATAATATTTTTATTGTAAGACTATATTATATGTATACAAATAAAATTTATAGTTGTGTATTTCTGTTGTGTGTGTCTTGCTCGTTCTTCTCAGGGAGGTCAGCGTAGTGAACGAGCAATAGCTTAAAAAATGATTATTCGACTTTGACATTGTGTATTAAGGGCGGTAAATAAAAAATTACTAACGAGAGTTTGTTAGAAAGCCGAAGCTGAGGGTTTTAACGTCTCGAGTTTGCAATTTAAAAAAAAATTTTTTTTTTTTTGAAATTAGGTAGTGAACGCTAGTCCGAAAATGACCGTTGTATACAATTTATTATACGAAGTTTTTTACCTGTGTGGTAGTCTCATCCAGAGAATTAGTTAGCTGTTTCATGTACAATTGAAGCCTGGTTACAGAGTTTGCAACAAATATCTGAAACATAAAATAATAATAATACGTTTTAAAATCCTGTGACTTGACCGAAGATAAACTTGGAAACACACATACAAAAGACTCGTGATGACGTCAATAACAACTTCAGATCATTGGAATGGCTTCTGGGCAAACAGTCCCGGTTGTCCCTTGAAGACAAGCTATCCCATCTACAAAACAGTCCTCGAAGAGCTTTGGAGTTGTGTTGCAACATGGTTGCAACTGTCGGGATCCGCAAGTACGTCTAACGTAGGGCGCGTTCCCATTACGTCCTAACGTTTTATTTATCGTTTATTTATTTATTTTATTTATTACATATTGCTTACAGTCAACCCGAACGCAATAGCAAGACTTAAAGCTAAATGAACAAACAGTATTAAGTAAATTACAAAAATGAATAAAATATGAAAATTGATAAAATTATAAATACAATACCATAAACAATAAATTATTACAGGTTAACATTAATGAACAAATAGATTTTATCTATTTGTTTAAATGTTATAACATTTAAACTAACACATAATACCTATTACTTAATACTGCTGTCTCCAGTCAAGGACTCCAGATAGCGTCCTGCGGAAAACATGAGTTTTGATTCTGAGCATGCAAAAAGGTCCAACGAAGAGTCAAAGTTAAGAAATTGATTTATATACTTAAGTGCTTGGGGCAGAGGAGCTATCTCACACACTCTACATCGTGTGATAGGTACTGCAAATAACCTTATTCTATGAAGTCGCACCAGATTAGTTCTAGGCACCAAAAAGCCTATCTTGGACAACAAAAATGGGTTGTATATTATTCCCTATACTAGACGAAACATATAAGTTACAAGAGCTAGATTGCGTCTCATTTCTAGCATTATTTAATTTACCATACCTAAAATAAATGTTGCGGGATAAAGTAAGGCGTAATATCCGTACATCTTCTTGTATAAATTTCGAGCAAATGTCTTTTGAATTATGTCTAATGTTTGTGTGTGGTTGTGGTGGACAGGGTTCCAAATGAACATTCCAATTTGCTCCGAATAAAAGTGTTATACCAAAGACACAATGTGAGGTTGGTCTTTAACGACTTTGATGGTCTTAAGACGAAGCCGAGACACTTGTGGGAGGATTTACTAATTTTTGTGATACGTTCTCAGAAAGTGAGCTCAGTGTCGAACCACGTGCCTAAGTCTTTCGACTGATGTAGCGCAACCAATCAGAGTATCATTTATTTTATACTTCCTGATTACTTGTTTGTGAGCACGAGAAAAACATAAATATATAAAATAATAAAACATAATTGTCCATTTCTCAACATTCAACTGTAAACTATTAAGTATCGTTGGATGACTGTCGCGTCTAGCCTGTTCCCATATCACGGCTATCTGTCGTGCCTAGCTGTTCTCACATCTTGACGACAATTATCGGTTCACGGCTGCCTCCTTGTCGTTTCACACTGCATTTATCTGTCATCACATTTTTATTGCGACGTTTAATTTATCGTTACGTTATGACCGTCAAAAAAGTCGTGAGCGACAATTAATCGCATTGTTCTATGTGTGAACAACTTAATTGAAATTTACACGCCATGACACTTTAAACTGGACGACTATCTGTCGCCACGACATAATGGAAATGCACCCTTAGAGATACCTATTACAGAGATTCCAAAATGGTGTGCTCAAAATTCTGGGAAATGCTCCATGTCATGGTTCACAAAAAAATTATGATATTCATAATTATCTGAAAATTCCTATTATTTATTTATTAAAAAAAAAACACTTATAAACTATCATGACAGGTTTATAACCTAATAGGATTGTGATTATTAACCTCTAAGAGCAGTTACATGGTTGTTTGTTACCAACCAATGCTGAAAAAATTACTTTCATTCATCACAACCTGCCACTGATAGATTTTAAGTGTTAAAGCAATAATTTGTGATTAAAACACATAATACATTTTGAATATTAACCAGTCTTATGGTCAGACGTTAGGAAACAGGCCACTTTATTCAGGTCTAATCTATCCAAAACAACAACTAAAAACAATTTAAAACAAAAATCCCCTTTCGTAGCAAAGATGTTCACCCAATCAATCTTAAAACAAAAGAGCTCCTTTACAATTGCTCTAATCTTGGCATACAAATTGTTCTTGTTTGGGTTCCTGGACACTCTGGCATTCCTGGGAAGGAACAAGCGGATAGATGGGCTAAATGGGCGATTCATTCTGGTACCATTATATATGATGAATGTTTTTCTCAAGACTTATGCTCCCAGGCTAAGGTTGATTTACACAATAACTGGAAGACTTACTGGTTGTCTTCTAGCAGACAAAAAGGCAAATATTATGCTGGTCTTCAACCAGTAATACCCAAGAAACCTTGGTTTTTCGAGTTCCGCAAGGCCAGTAAAAGAACAACTTCAACTATCATCCGATTGCGCCTAGGACATAACTGCAGACCCACTTTTCTTGCTAAGCTCAGGATAAGGGATCACTCCCTTTGTGAGTGCGGTCTTGAAGAAGGAACTCTTGACCATATATTTTTTAACTGTGCATTATATCCCGTCTCTTTATACGATCTTCTTTCAGATTGTATCCCTCGTCCCACAAATTTTTATAGTATCCTTTCTCCCCTAAAACCTTCTCTACTATTTATTCTATTTAAATATATTGAACAAAATAACATACGGTTATAACTTTTACTATGTGCACAGCATGTGTTTACGCTTTTAATCCAAAGTAGTCAAATAACCCCGTGTTTTGTCTTTGTCCATAGGATGGTGCAACCGATCATCGTCGTTTGAGTGAATCTTGATAAATAAACCGTGTATCTTTCAACCCGGACACTGGCAGAATTGCCCTCAGTGGGACAGAAGCCAAATACCCAACAAAAAAAAAATTAAAACAAAAAGTCCACTTTTCATAGTGCCCCCTTTCGTATAGAACAACTGCTCATAATCACAACAAAACAATTGCTCATGGTTCATGACCCGATCGCAGGTTGCAAAAGGCATTTAAAAAAAACCTTGTCACATCCTACCACATTATTAAAACCGTCGATCTCTCTATGACGAAGCAACCATTCTTACACTAGGGTACGGAAATGTTATAACGAATGTTTTTACAGTATTTTAAGGCGTAATATGACACAAGTTCGTGTGGCCAACAATTTCAAAAAATATTGGAATAACTCATAGTACCTCTTTCTCCTGGTTACCACTAGCACTCCAAGCCTTGTTAATCCACTTCTTCGGATCAAAATCTTCTTCAGCAAATGTTTTCAAGTCCTAAAATAAAAAAATAGGAAGTAAAAGTAGAAGAAACTTTCTTGGTCGCAAAAATATTAAAACATGTATAATTTACGTACCATTTTAAAAAAGGATTGTGTGTTTTGTATTAAAACATTAACTTCCTATTTAAAGTATTATTTTTAACGGAATAAACAAGACAAATCATTTATATTCCGGTTGTTGATAACGTGACAACATCAAAGATTTGGTGTTTCGTTTTTTTGTAATGCTTTGAAAAATTATTGCGTGTGAAAGAGATAGCACCGTACAAGTTTCATTAAGCATATTCTCATTTTAGCATTATATACTCTTAAAAAAAGCAATTAAAGTAATTTTTTTATTAATAATTTTGGCTTGGTTACAAGTCCTTTGAGCCATGGCTACGTTTAATTATGTTTCTGTAAATATGGCCGCCACAAAGAGGATAGGCAATTTGAGGCGGCGCGGCGTGCTTAGTTTGACTTAGAATTCCTCAGAAATGGGTCGATACGGGTATTTTAGTTCGAGATTCGTATAATTTCGCGTTTTAATCTTCGATTAAGGCACAATAGCACTATCCTATTCCACTTTAAACTAGATTTCACAAAATAATTGAAAGTCAAAATAAAATCGACACTTTTTCCTCCAAAAGGCCCAGAGCGAATCCAATTAAAGAATAAAACGATTATAAATTATTGTGTTGTGACTATGACAACAACAATCTATTTATTTTGGATAATAGTACGTAAAGCAAAGCAAAATAATTTTGATTGATTAGAAAATAAAAGAATGTTTAATGAATCATTTCAAATTATAACGTATGTGACTTTCGTGACAATTTTACCATTTACACAATCGATCGATTACTCTAAAAGATTTTTCGTCAAGACAGGCACCTTCTAAATCTATGGCAGGCACTCTCCAGAGTGCAGTGTATTAAAGGCTTAGAGGATGGAAAAAAATAAAATTAAAGGCATGCACGTATTATATCAAAGGTATCATCTGTGCCACACTGTTGCCAGATTAGGCTATTTTTCGCCATTTAGGCTACTTTGAGGGGTCGCTCGGCGACTAACAAAGTGATCGGCGACTCGGCGATGTTTAGCCTATGTTTGAAATAGGAAAAGGCGACTTTAGGCTAAAGTGTCTGGGGAATTACAAATTTTATTGGGGATTTTGTGGGGAATGGAGTTGTAAAACAATTCATTGGAAATAGGAGAGTTCATATTCCCCAATGCCGGGCAGAATTGTTTTTCTTGATTTTTAGGGAATTTATGGCTTGGGCGAATATCAGCTACTTAACACACGTAGGGTCATATTCCAGAACTCTACTCAATGCTCAAATCAGGACTTGAGTTGAGAGTGATTTCTAGTGCTTTAAATTGGCGAATTAACTTCGCAAAAATCTAGCAACACTGGTGCCCTTGCCAGGCACTATTAGATTTAAAAAAGTAATGTAACTCTTATTAGTTTGTGGTAATGAAAGGAGAAAATGGTGGTTTGTGATGGTGGTCGGTGTTATTTGTCGATAGTAATTATTTCAATTTAATTTAAGTAATGAAATTAAATTATAATTTTGCACGTCTTTGTCACATCCAGTTAATATTTTGCAATTTCCATTAAGAACGTTATTTAAATGCTGGTCGTAGGAACGTATTGAACACGTCTAAGTAAGTAAATGTTCATTTAAAATGTCAAAGTATCACGGCTGATTAATTTGAAACTTATGCTTTAGATAGGACAGTTTATATTCGCTCATATTGCGCTTCCACATTTCTCGATCTATAGCAGTCTGCAAAGGCCCTTAAATTCTGAAAAAAATATATTCGCAAAGGAGAGGGGTCACAGCCCATAGAAATTAAATGAAGTCCCGGCGTAAAAGAAACCTATCTAAGAATTTTCTTATATCCGTTTTTGCTCAGGCTATAGAGTTAGGTAATGTATGTTCGTGTAGAAAAAAAAGCCTTCAACAGTTTTTGCTGTCCATTCTTCAAAAATTATTTTATGAAAGTATAATTTGACCAATAAAGGCATGAATAATATAGTAAAATGAAGAAAACAGAAATAAAAAAGCAATGTTTTTTTTATACTTTTCTGTTTTATATTATTTTCTTAAAATTAATGGTGTCCATCTCATAACACACCCTTGCGGGGTGGTCGAACATATCAACCCCTCCTACGTAAAGTATTGTATGTCGAAATTGCCAAGTTTACTGGGTAGCGTTTTAAAGTTTAGAATTCACTGAAATGATAACAC
>NW_020653777.1:14677-37237 GCF_003589595.1 Hyposmocoma kahamanoa
TTAGAGTATGTTATTTGTTGTCAGGGTATTTTTTTAAATTTTGTTTTTAATAAGGCATGTAACACTTCAATGTCGATGTCAGCCTTGTGATGTCAATTCCTAAGGCTTATTCTACACTATCTGGGGATATCGCCTCATAGTGAGTGGGAAGAATTCACACAAAAAATGTTTGTTTAGTAGCAGTAGGTCCAGGGTAGTACTGCCCCCTTACCTATTTCTGCCGCCAAGTAGTAATATCCGCATTACTGTGTTCCGGTTTTGAAGGGTAAGGGTGCTGGTGAAGTTACAAGCACATGGGAATTGTCAACTTATGTCTCAGGGTGACGGGCGCAGTGGCAGTGCCCCTCAAATCTTTGCGATTTAAAGCTTTGAGTGGCACTGCAACTGTTATGGACAGGCGTGTAGCTTACCATCAGGCGCACGACTTGTTAGTCCCGTCACTTGATATTATAAAAAAAAAAAGAGTTTAAGCCCTTTTCACCAATCACCAATGGGTTACTTAGAAACCCGCAACCTGCCGTACATCCAAACGAAATGTCTCTTACGCCCTTTCTATAAAACACCGACGATATATCTTCGTGTTTGTTACAAAAGTGACATAGTGGAGATTCTGCTCTGTTTATTAGGCGATAAAGGTAATTTTTAGGTTAGTTTTCTCTGCCTAATTGTATGGCAATTTCTAGTGTATTTCTAGAAAGTGTGCTGTTCTCGGGGGCTATTTCAATTGTAATTTGATCATCCAGCAGGTCCTGGTATTAATTCTCACTTGACCTGTAATTTCTGATATTGGAATTGATTTTTCCTGAATTTTTTGAAAAATTAATAATATTTTTTGTTTCCAGAATGCCACGGAAAAAACGCTATTATTCATCAAGTTCCGACGATGATGATGTGCCTCTAAAAGTGATAAAACAAGATTTAGACCAAGAACAAGAAGAAACTGAAAAGAAAAACTATGATTTATACAAGACAATTAAGGAAAAGTGCGAGTTTTGTGATGAAATCTTTCATAGTAGGTATGTTTAAAGTAGCTGAGGTAATTAATCTCTGCACCGCCATTGCTTAGAGCGTAGTGCTTGCTGTAAAAATGTTTGACCTCATGGACCTATTACACAAAAGAAGTCTCCACTTAAGACTAAATAATTGAGCATTAATGCGTTTCATATTTGTAATATACCGACCATATAAAAGTCAGTAGTTCAATTGTCCCGCTTTTCAGAAACTGACGTCTTAAAGGGTAAGTATACATATGTAATAAATTAAATATCCATGAGTAGCTATTCAAACGTTATTTATTCATTTTTATTTTTATCTCTAAGTGCACAAACATTATATATATATAATAATATAAATATAATAATATAATATAAATATAATAAAATAATATAAACATTATATAATATATATAACTGCCTCCGTGGCCGAACGGTTACCATGCCGGACTGCCACGCAGAGGCCCCAGGTTCGATTCCCGGGCAGGGAGAAATAGTTGTTTGGCCTACAATTATTTCTCTCGTGAGTTTGGGTGTAATTTGTGGTTGTCTATGTGTGTGTCCATGGCACCCGCGACACAGGGTTTCCCTAGTGCGGGGCTATGTTGAGTGTGTGCGTTATCTATTATCTATCTATCTATATGGTCTTTACCACAGAACACTATGTCTTGACTCAAATTGTCGAAAAACCGGAACAGAATGCCAGCCCGCGCCACTTAATATCTTTTTATATTCTACGTTATAGATGGCTCCTCAATCGCCATACGCGTGAAACATCTTTCCCGTTTCTCGGCTTCAGCTACAATCTTTTACGTAAATTTAAACCAATCATTTCAAGATCAATCGAACTCCACAATTACAATTGCGAATTAACATGACAGTAAAATGTTCTTTAACGAAACTTAACAATTTAACGGTACGCAATCGAATATATTTATGGAATCCATTATTGAAGAACATTATCAACTAAAGAACTTTTTATTATAATTCGGTGCTGTTGCGAACGCAACTGATTTTGTAGTAAAATTTAATATAACTTTCAAAGCTGGCACCACTTTGTAGTTTATTGGATTTAGACTAGACTGTGATACCTGTGTACCTGGTTCAAATATTCTCAATGTAGATGTTGAAGGACGACAAAAGATACTTAATTTATAGGTATACATACACTGAACCATGATTAAAACGTTCATAACACTACATTGTGCTATGACGAGGAACCGTAGAGGTGTACCTCGTATGTCGCGTACAAACCCCCAGCACATCTCGCCTATGTACTGGGGCGGAACACCTTGAGAGGTGCCCCGAGTGGACCTCCAGCCTCCCCTTTAGTCCAATCTCTGCCCAACAGGTTTCAAACTTCGATAGCCATTAATCGCGGTGCAAGCGTACATGCCAGCTAATACCGACCCGATTGATGCCAACGATAGGCACCCACAGTCATAAGCGTCAATGAGGCTAGCCTACTGCGGGTCGAGTCAGCACGTGGCAAAATTGATAGTCATAGAACATGTTTCGTAACAATATTAAACTCGTCAATTTACTCAGTTGTGTGTCTTTCCACCGTGTCTATGCAAGCGTAAAGTTAAACATTATATTGAGGAACTTACCAGTTGTTTGTCTCTTAGGGTACATTCACTTACACAGCCATATCTTTAGTTTTAACCAAACTGAAGTCCATTCGGTTCCCGCCATTGCCGTTGACGTTACTGCCGTCTCGATAGTGTCAAAATAAAAAGTTAGCAAAGGCAACGCAGTGTTACCACAATACAAAAATTGGGTGAAGTTCGTTTACTCACCAAATGATTGATTATCGCGTGATTCGCGACAAAAGCATTAACTAAACGCTCGTCAAGGGCACATTACGTAGGCGCCTTTTTTGAACCAATCAACTAACACCACATACATGTTATTTCACCCCTACCACAATTTAACGAACTTTTCGTTTGAACTCAAAAAGGTCAAAAAGCACGTTCAATTTTGAATTGTACTTTAAGAAACCACCACTTCTCCCGTAAACCAGCAACCTATTGCCAATATATTACAGTCAACTTAAATCGTCTTTTAATTTTACGAGCTCGTCGGCATCCTCATCATCAACTTGGGTCTGGCGGCTACATATGTGCCCTTGACGAGCGTTTAGTTAATGCTTTGAAAGTTATATTAAATTTTACTACAAATTCAGTTGCGTTGGCAACAAGTACAAAATCCCAAGAGTTATTGATTAATAAAATACAAAATTATTAACCGTAATACGTTTTTGAACAAATTATATTTTTTTTAAACACCTTTAACCTAAAATAATGACAGGTTAATATTCTTAGTTTCCGATAAAGATGGCTCCACTATCGCCATGCGCGCGACAACATATTTCCTGTTTCTCGATTTCAGCTACAATCTTTAACATAATTTTAAACTAACAATTTAAGATCAATAACATACGAAAATTACAATTGCAAATTAACATGACGGTAAATGTTCAGTAATGAAAGTTAACAATAAAGCAGTACGCAATCAAAGATTTTTTATAAAATCTGATAATGAAGGTTATCAAGAAAGAACTTATTATAATTCGGTACAAAACCCAAGAGTTATTGTATTTTAATACTATTTAATATATCATTAAAATATAAAAGTTAATAATACGCACGTTTTTACACAAATCATGACACATATAATAATATAAATAATAGTGTATAATAAAGTTTGCGGGTATTGTTGAGTGGTACATATGGGTGAAAGTCACCACAATGCGAATGTTAATTGATTAGTGGAGAAAGTACAAACTCAACGTCTGTCGACCTTCATGAAGGACGTTCAGTTCTTGCTCTTCTCGGGATCGGGATCGGAAATTAAACGCTTGTTCAACTGCTTACTGACTGACTACTGACTACGTTTGTTGCTCGAAATGTTCCTATTTAAGTACAACTATTGGTCTCTCAACTAGTAACGATCTTAGAGCGACGGCGGGTCAGCGCGGTGTGCGGGGTGCTGTGGCGGTGATTCCTTTCGATGCGGTGTGCGGGGTGCGGGGAACGAAGACGCGCTCTCGTTCGCTGTCCGTAACAAGTAGATATACAAAATTATGATAATAGTGAACTGATTATACATCCAATGTAGAGGTTGTTTCCTCCAAGGAGAGGGCTTAGACCATAGTTAGCCGCTGGTTGAATGTGGGGTGGAGACTTCACACATTTTCTAAGGGATTAATCATTCTTCAACATGCAGGCTCCATGAGACCTTTTATGAAGGAAAAGACCAGTTAGGGTGAGGTGTTGAAACTAAACACGAAGACTTCAGCAGACCCATGAGGATGCTAAGATTGCTGGAGGAGCTTGGATCGCACGAGTAGGACCCTGCAGCCATCACACTCCAAATAGGCGCCTGGGCATCGAGTTTCGGACACCAGCACTTACACTTTACCATACCATTGCCATTAAACATTCGCAGGATCCGAACCGTAATCATAAAAAGACCATCTTTCTTTTTTCTTTCTAGCTGTTCTCAACCACATCGGTGTAGACCTCCTTCAGTTTCTGCCATTTCTGTCAGTTCTGTGTCACCTGTATCCAATTAAACCCCGCCACTTTCTTTGTGTGATCCTTCCTACGCATGTGCGATCTCCCTCGGGCGATTTTCTCGTCAAGGTCGCCATTCGAGGACCGCCTTACGCCAGGAGCCATGCTTTCGAGTAAGGGTTACGTTGTCCACCGCCAATCAATAAATACCATGACTATTATAAATTCAGGCAGTCACCACAGTTGTTTATTCGAAATGGGCTTGAGCTGGTCAGAAAAAGCTTTATATAACAACTACTCACTACTCGCCGTCACTCGCGACCACTCGTCTCACTTCGAAGCGGTGTCGGGTTTTCTGTACAAATTAAAGGCGCTCGGTTGGCGTCTGTCGCTGTAATACGTGCAAAAGGCCGTTCAGTAAAAATCAAGATATTTTCAAATTTTGGAGTTCTATCAGAATGAACCTGTTATTTGGAACCCCACCGACGTTCTTCTATGTTCATCTTTCCTTGTCCTATTTTTGTAAATACTCAGCATCCACCACTTTCTTTTTTGTCTTTTCTTTTTTACAATTGTATTGCGGTATACACTAACGTAATAATTATAGGCGCTCATTAAATAAGCAGCAGCAGCTGCATTAACTTCTACGTTGGCGTCGTCATATTGTTTCAGTGCACAATGGAAATGACAGCGGCTAACGTGTGGGCAGCTCCACAAATTTCGTCTAATCAATTTCGTTCGTTCAATACATGTTGGCCGAGCTTAGGCCTACGCTCGCGTTGGCCTAGGCTCGGCCAACATGTATTGCGGGCTTAAAACTATGATGGTTCCCTCAATTAATTAAAAAAATGAAGTATAAGATATGTTGTGTAAGTGTAATTATAATTATGTATTAAAAAAAATTGTTTTCTTTACAGGTACCAAATACTAGTACACAACGCACGTCACATTATAATACCCCTAATAAACCACGAAGTCTGTAAATGCTATAAATGCCACCAGCACTTTCTATCTAAAAAACATCTGTTAGAACATAAAGAAACTTATCATGCAATAAAGATACAACATGTAGAAAGCAAACATAAGAATAGTATGTCTGTAGAAAACCAAAATGAAAATAAGCATCACAATCCTAATGAGAATAACGATTATAAGAAACCTGATCCTCGAAATAGTGAATCTCAAATACCTAGTCAAAATAACAGTGTTGAGAAAGTCGATCAGTATAAAGTTTCTCAGACACCTGATTGGAAGTATAACAACAATGAGGAACAAAATGATCAGAACTTGATTAACATGGAAGAAAATGAAGACATTATAGACATCTCAGACTCGAGTAACGACTCTAAATCAAAATCTACACTTTCAAAAATTAATAAAACTGAGATATTAAATTCTATGTTCACCAAAGAACCGTTAGTAACATGTGATGTTATAGTCAATGAACTTCTTAGACGTGCTCGTGTCAAAAACACCATAGAAAAACAACCTGTTGTTCTAGTTGAAGATACGCTTTCCAGGTTACTGTATCAGGAAACATATGTTGAGGAGAAAACATTTGTTGAACATGATGACAGTTTAGCAGAAATTATAAAAATAAACTATAATAAAGATTCCGTTCAGGAGATAACGCAAGAAAATGAATTGAAAAACTTCAACGATTTTGAAATAGCTACCATTAAAAAGGTACAGGAAGATAAATTCGAAAATGTTGCCAAAATCAAACTATTCCACATGCAAGATTCAAATTCTGAGATAAGAAAGGAAAATATAAGAAATAAACTAATTTTTGAAGATGACGAAGACGTCGAAGAAGATCTTATAAGTTTTGACAACTTCGAATATAATTTAACACATCTACCTGGAGCAGATAGGCATACAGGTGTGAAAGAGACGGAACTATATCTAGGGAAGATGCTCGTGGGTACCAGGGCACCAGAAACTTCCACTCCTAGTGTGCATTATGACGAATTAATAGAAGACAAAATGTGTGTTTGTCAACGTTGCGGAATGACTAGTTCCAATAGGTAAGAAATATGCTAGAAATAAATAAATGGTTTATATGATAACATAATACTTTGACATCCAGGGTAATGAGGCAGCGGATGATTTAGCAAGATCTAGTGTTAGGTAGGTCTCTGTTGGTTCTGAAACCTTTATAGGGATAGCACATAGTCTGGCAAAGCTCACTCTGCTGAACCAGAGCACACACGCCTCCATAGACAAGCAGATACAAAGCTAAAGTCTGGAACATTCAAAAGCACTGTAGACAAACTCTGGTACTGGACAGGAATTCATTTGTTTGGAACACCAACAGATTACACATAAAAATTAAGATAAAAAGACAATATTGGGGAAGGAACAAGTGTAAGCCAATTTACAGGTAGCCACATCACATATACCCAGATACAATGAAATTATAATAATACTAAAATAAAGACTTTGAATATTATCAAATTCAAATTATTCATTAATACACGAAATTTAAGGTACATAATTGATTGATGTCAATATGTCAGTACAATTGTATTAATTTATAATAAATGTTTTGTGAAAGATAAAAAAAACAACGAAAACAAAACATTAAGCTGTAAGAACGCGCAACTTACATTTAAATTTGTAGAAATAATCATTATGTGTTAAAAGAACGGCACATTCAGGAATTGCATCATCATCAAAAAATATACTGTATATTTATCATCCTACTATAATGAAATTCTTACTGGGTAGATTAAAAAAAAAAAATTAGACACATACGTTGCTCTGATCCCAAAGTAGATAAAGCACTAGTGTTATGGACATCGGAAACAACGACGGTACCACAAACACCCAGACCAATATAGAAACGTTAGTTTTTCTACACTGACCCGGCCGGATATCGAAACCAGGACCTCGGATATGGCGGCACCATGCAAACCGGTATGCACCGAGTATATTATATAACCAGAAATGTAACTTGAGCTTTGCTTTAATGGACAAACATTGAAAAATTACATATTTAATATTTAATTACCGATATAATGTGGTTCCGTTTGTTTTGCAATTAGATGATTGCTGTTTTTCCCACACCACCGAATGGAATAGCCATAGTTAAACACTCTGTACCATTAATGGCACTGTCTAATGGTACTACAGTGAACAAAGGCCTTCAGCGGCTTAGGTTCTTGGGAACTGGAGAGACGTAGTTTCTCGGCGTCGGGAAGTACGCGTGGCTTATAGTTCAGCCACCGATGAGGAAATTCGCTAGTGGACTTTAGAGTCGACGCCTTAGTGGTGGCAACCGTATATGTACTGCGTAATGGAAAGCGAGCGTGCCTACAGCTACGGTACCTATCTGGAAAATAGGGCGGGTACTGTAGGCACTAGCCTTTCCAGAATTGAATGAAGTCAAGTGACAGAGGTCTGTGACAACCCTGGCTGATCTGGGGTCAGAGTCTGAACTTGTAAGGTGTGTAATCTGTGCCCGCACAGGTTCTCGTATACCCTAAGAGTCAGGAGGGTCACTATGATCAAAACTAATGTAGAAGATATGGGGCAGCTGCTTCTAATTTCACATAGCACCAATATGTCTTAAATTCCAGTCCAGTTCGACTCATCTACTTATTAAAGTTTTTCTTGAGTTGAAATTAATTTGTATGTTGTTTATTTTTCCAGGTTCAAATCAATCCAACATGAACTAATACACATGAAGTTCACACAACATCTCCCACCACTCTGCCCTCATTGTGACCGCTACATCGACGGTAACAACCACAGCCTGAAACATATTGGTGAAAAACACTTATTGAACGAAAGGAAGACTTCGCACTTGTCAAAATGCAGCACCTGTGGCCTCAGATACTACAATTGGTACCGCCATAAAATCAATTACCACTTCATATACATATGTTCGGTTTGTGGCAAAAGATTCGTAACAGAAAGCGAACGTATCAAGCATACAGACGTTCATAATATGGAAAGTTCGAATATTACTGGAAAATATGAAGACGTGAAGTTAGTCAAGGTGTGTGAAGTGTGTTTTTTGTTTTTCAAAAGCAATCAGAAACATAAATATGTGTACTTAAGAGAACATAGTGAAGTCGGGAAGAAACAGAAGTGTGACCGCTGTGAGAAGTTGTTCTTTAACATTAAGCTGGTTAAGCTTACAATTTCGAGGAACATTGAACCGGAGTATACGAAAAAGAAAAAGACAATTTCAAATGAAGAAAGATTGAGGCATATACAACTGCGGCTGAAAAAGATGAATAAATTGAGTAGGTTCTATGATGTTGTTTTATTTTAGATTCAAATCCTTGTCAAGCTGGAAGCATGTCTGCTGGAGACAGTTGTCGGTATATTTACTGAAGTATAGAGACAGCAAAACTATTACATAAGTAGACTCGGGACACTGAAGCGCACTCAAACGACTATGCTGCCGTCATAACGCGGTTAAATAGTTTTTTGATATATCATAAAAAGCCATAACCTAGTTTTAGAATATTGAAATTGTTTAATGATAATAGGGGTTAAAGTATGAAATTGCCGATTTGTACTGAAAATCTAAATTGTTTATTTTTTAAATTTTTAACAAATTTATTTGATCAAAATAGTTGCCATTATTATCTATACATTGCTGCCATCTAATGGGAAGGTTATTAATGCCTTTGCGATAGAACTCCGACGATCTAGACTGCACAAACTGTGTGAAAGCATTTTGTACTGCCTCCTGGGAAGAAAATTTCTTGTCACGTAGATAATTGTCCAAATCACGAAAAAAATGGTAGTCCGTTGGAGCAAGGTCTGGTGAATACGGAGGATGACGAATGGTTTCTAACTGCAGTTCCTGAAGGGTCAAAATGGTTTCTCGTGCTGTGTGAGGTCTCGCGTTGTCGTGGAGCAATAATGGTGAAGATCGATTCATGAGTCGGGGCTGCATGGTTCGGAGTTCGGCACAATAGACATCTGCCGTTATTGCTTGACCAGATCGGAGAAAACTATAGTGAATAACACCATGCTGAGACCACCAAACAGTTACCATGACCTTTTTATTGGTAAGTTTTGCTTTAGGACACTGTTGTGGCATTTGACCTGGGGTCAGCCATTGCATTTTTCTTTTCCGGTTATCATAAAGAATCCACTTTTCATCACATGTTACAATTCGATCCAATATTCCTTCATTTCTGTACCGGTTCAACAAGGCAACACAAGTTTCAACACGCGTTTCTTTCTGCAGATCAGTCAAATCATGAGGCACCCATTTTTCGTATTTTTTTATTTTATTGATTTGACGCAAGTGAGTCAATATTGTGGGTAAGGTAACGTTAAACCATGCCGCTAATTCCTGGGTAGTTTGACTAGGATCGGCTTCCACTATCTCTCTTAATTCATCGTTATTCACCTGTGTGGGCGGTCTTCCTCGTGACTCGTTCTTTAAGTCGAAATTTCCATCACGAAAGCGTTTAAACCAAAATCGCACGGTGCGTTAATTAGTAGACCCCTCTCCAAACGCAGCATTGATATTGCGGGCTGTTTCTGCCGCGTTAGTTCCGCGTCGGAACTCGTATTCAAAAATCACTCGAATTTTCGCAGTATCCATCTTTCTTGTCTAAATTGAATAACAAAAACAATTGAAAGTCGATATTCAAATGTTTCAAATTAAAAAAAAAAAATCACAGAAACCATTTGAAAAAAGTTTCATTCGAAAACCTCAAACCATGAAGATTCTATGAAAATTCAAAGAACCTATTGCAATAAAACGGCAATTTCATACTCTAACCCCTAATATTTCAGCTATGCATCGTTAGGGAAAGTTCTGAGAAGTCGAACACGTTAACTAATTTTAACAGTTTTTAAAAGAGAATTTTGTGCTCTATTTTTGCTATATAACACGGATATTTGACCATTTTTCACTTAGTCGCGTTTTAGTTAATGGACGGCAGTTTAGTGGACTGCTCTTGCTTTTGCAAGCTTTTTTAACATAAAAAGTCTATGCGCTTAAATGTGAAAAGCGTTTTGTAAAACGCTTTTTTAAAAAGGTACAACGCCATTTTAACGTTTAAAAAATAAGTATTTTTTTTTCCATATTTAGCTTAGATCAATTACCTCAATGTAGCACCAAATGAACGATATAAGTCGTTGGTTCCTTCTTCAATGAAATTCCGTATAACTTCGTAATCTTCCGGTTTATTGAAACTTATGAAAGTGGACTGTATATATTTCCATAAAAACTTATTTGAACACCTTATCTCTATGTCCCATATAACTTAAAATACTGAATAATAAAATCGAACAACAAATCTCTCTTTCAAAATATGCCGATACGGCGTCTCCCATACCGTACCGGCCCTATCAAGCGCCGCGGACTCCGCCCGGCCAATCAGAGCCCGTGAATTATTTACGTAATTCACTACTAATATTTGCATATACACATATTACATAGGTACTAATAAAACAATACGACATGTAACCGCCAATGCCACACGTTGTCACCGAGCACGAGTGCATCTCTCGTCGCTTGTGTTGCTCGATTAAAACTATAATTCAATCAATCTTTCGTCTAGAGTCCATAACCTCGCATAGAATCTATGAAGGTCACATTTCTGTCACGAGGATGCAGCGTCATAATGTTTTGGTAAATTTCAAATATAGTCGTTAAAGTAATATTTTTGTTACTATAATTCGGTTTGCATTAATATTAGATATCGACATCAACAATTTTTTTTTTCACACACTCATAGCACTAGGGAAACCGTGTCCCAGGTGCCATGGACACACCAGCGTTGCCAATGCCAATTATTTAAAAGTCTCAAAAATCACGGTTACAATCCCCCAAATTTGGGGAGAGCAAAGTTCATATTCCCACACAAATTTCTCGCATCTCGAGTTTTCATTATTTATTACCTACAAATACATCGCTTAAAAATATTGTAATATTTTTTTATAATATCAAGTGACGGGAAGAACGAGTCGTGCGTCTGATGGTAAGCTACACGCCTGTCCATAACAGTTGCAGTGCCACACGGAGCTTTAAATCGCAAAGATCTGAGGGGCACTGCGCCCGTCACCTTGAGACGTAAGTTGACAAGTCCCATGTGCCTGTAATTTCACCAGCACCCTTACCCTTCAAAACCGGAAAGCAGTAATGCTAACATTACTCCTTGACGGCAGAAATAGGTAAGGTGGCAGTATTTCTCTGGACGAACTCTTGACAAGGCGCTCTACTGCTGTTAAATGAAATAATGAAATATATATTTTTTGGTGTCCTTTTTTTTCTGACAGTTAGTTTATTTAATAAACAAGTACTTACTTTTATTCGGTGTAGTTTTGTTTTGTAGTAAACCAAATGCATTATTATATTTTTATTTCAGTTTTAGCTGCTGCTGTTGTTATTAATTGTTATTGATTTTCCATTTACCTAGGTACTTGAATTTATGTTGTCAATTTTATAGATTTCTTACTAATTTGCAAGTGGTATTTAAATAGCTGTAACTGTTTGACATATTTAGTTTTAATTCAATTACTATATTTCGGATTATTCATCCATATTGGTTAGTATAACAAAAAAAAACTTACACACTTGTTGGATGTATTCAAACTTAGGAAAGTGGACTGTATACACCTGTGTACATTTCAATAAAAACTTATTTGAACACCTTATCTCTATGCCCGTTTGACTTACAAGTTGAAAAATCGATCAACAACTCGGATCTGAATATCGAATAAGAATGAAAGTGAATCAACAAATCGTACAAGATTATCTTACATATATGACACGGCGCGACGTCTCTCACACCGTACCAGCCCTATCAATGCGCCTCAGACGCCACCCGGCCAATCAGAGTCCTTGAATTATTTACGTAATTCCACTCATACTGCTCTAACTGTCCAGACGCGTACGGCCGTCCGTAACAACACTAATGTTAGTAATTACAACTTACATGTACTGGGTTTAGTGTATACATGAAGTTTGGTCCAGTGTTCAAGAACTGAATCCGGACCCTGCCAGCAATCACGATGACGTTACCGCTGCCACGCACTCTGCGCATCAAGGATACCGCTCTCTTTCTCATGATGGCGGCAATTCCATCTACATGAGTGTCGGCAAACATTCCTTACGCGCTACATAACCGTGGCAGCCGTAAGAGTATCCTGAATATATTATTGTACACGACTCTTAGACAGCTTTCCGTGTCTAGTTGACCATAGGTGCTGCAGGTGTAAAGGTCTGGCAAGAAGCCTTTACACAGCGATAAATTTACGTTGCTAGAACACCTTGCAAATCTTCGGGCCAACATGTTGCCCCGCACTGCCAACGCCTTACGCTCTCTCTCAATATCTGTGTTATGTTCCAAAGACCCAATGCCATCGAGTATATAACCGGAAATAGAGAAATAAGTGTCATCCATCCCTGGCAACTCATCAGGCAAATGGGCCTTATATCACTTTCAAATATCAACTCTCGTTTGCGCTGAAATCACAAATTAGAAAGCTGAAATAGTATAGCGCCAAGAACTGACCTGTGTGTTCGTCTCCGTATATTCCAAAAATATTTTGTATTTATTGTAATAAAGATTATATCTCTAACAATTGGGGGCTGTTCCATTCGGTGGTGTGGGAAAAACAACAAAACATCTAATTACAAAACAAACGGAATCACATTTCATCGGTAATTAAATAAAAATGTGTAATTTTTCAATTGTCGTCCATTATAGCAAAGCTCAAGTTAAACGGGTCGTTTGAAGTGAAACGATTAACGACACCCGTCAATTGTTCCAAATTCGAACTGGCCAATCGGAGCGCATTTGTCACCGTAATTATTTGTGCAGAATAGTTTTCAAATAAATTACCAATAATAAACATTTCGTGTCTATGTCTGGTTATAACGACCCTATTCAGAGGAGTGCCACACAGCTTAACTTTTGGGACATAATTAAAATTCAAGGCGTTCCTAGCTTGCGTTATTAACATTGTAATGTAACACTGTTGAGTGTGTGTGTTATTATTATTATTATGCAATAATGTAATCAAATGTTGGTAAATCTTAAAATAAAGGAATAAAAATATTACCTAACCTAACATGTATTCAAAAACTTCGCGGCACTACGTCTTGGCTACGACAAAACGAATTGAAAATTTAAAACAAAACAGGCTTGGGCATGTAAGGGCTTCAACTTTATAAAACAACATCTCTCCTGAAGGGTGTGACCACGTTTTTTTTATATTTGCATACGTGATCCCCCGGGCCAGGTGTCGGTTGCCCGCGTGGCAGCATCCGCTGCGTCTGACCGGCCAGCGGATCCCTGCATGCGGTGAACTCGAGCAAGAATAGATGCACGCGCCAGCTGCCCGTAGAACAATGAATTGTGTGGAGTGGATAATAACTTAATTGTACGTAATAGTTTATTCTTTAAATTGAAATTACTAAATTAATTTGGGAAATTACGCCATATCTTCTTGTCCAAAATAACAGTTTTGTCGGTCTTGAAGGGTCAGGGTGCTGAAGGGGCCTATAATTTAGGCACATGGAACTTACGTCTCAGGATGACGGATGCGGTGGCAGTGCCTCTCAGATCTTTGGGATTTAAAGCTCCGAGTGGCACTGATATATCATGGATACGGAACGACATGTCGCTTACCACCAGGCGCACGAATTGTTCTTTCCGTCACTTGCTATCATAAAAAAAAACAGTGTCTCATGACAAAAGTCTTCGACCAGTGTGTGTTGCCAGTGATGACTTACGGCCCTGAGACGTGGTCGCTCACTGTGGGCCTCATAAGAAGATTCAAGGTCGCTCAAGGGCAATGAAATTGAATTAGTAATGAGGATATCCGCAAGGGAACCAGAGTAGCCGACATAGCCCAAAGAATTGCAAAACTTAAGTGGCAATCGCAGGGCACATTGCTCGCAGAACAGATGGCCAATGGGTTCGAAGAGTTCTCGAGTGGCGACCGAGTACCGGAAGACGCAGCGTGGGCAGACCACCTACACCCACAAGGTGGACTGATGATCTGGCGAAGGTTGCGGAAATCCGTTGGATGCAAGTCGTCGTCGTCTGGCTGAAATGATGATGATGATTATTATTGTTTTGTTTCTTTTTTAGCCGACTTCAAAAAATAATGAGATCCCATGTATTTTTCTGTGATTTATGAACCGATTTTCATGGAAATAGGATACCTCAGTATTGGTCCCATTTAAACTCGAAGAAAATATCTTCGTTATAGTGCGAAAACCAATTATCTGGAGTTTTCATAGAAAATGACTTAGGTAATTTAGGATAACGCGAAATCGCTTTTGTAAAATTCAAAGATTATCAAATTTCGGTAAAACATAAAATGTGTAATCCGTTACAAATTAACATGAGATGACAATGGTATGCATAAGAATGCCTTTAGTTTCAAAATCGATTTTGTAGAGTAATTGTTTTTTCCTGCAATAACGGCAATATTTCACTTAGGATGGATAGGGGATGAACCCGGTTTCGCATACTTTCCGTTGACCGAAGCGAATAAAATTTGGCTGGAATAAAATAGATGCAATTCCAGTAAAAAATCCGATACATAGGGCGCACTATAAGTTTCCGGAACTGGCCACTTACATGGACAATATTTAAAAAGTAATTACAACATTTGAAAATGGAACTCTTTGGCTGTAGAATACAGTTTGTTTTATCTGACTGTCACTTGTTTTTACATTGTGGCGTCATTTTAGAAATTGGTTGTCTACATCACCATGGATTTAACTCGTGAAAATTTTCGTAGTATGATTTTCTACGACTTTAAGTGTAATCAAACTGCTCGGCTTCAAACTGCTTTTGGCAATGAAGCACCATGCAAGACGACTATTTGTAGCTAGTTTGCAGAATTCAAACGCGGTCGTGTGAATCTCAGTGACGAATTTCGTGATGGTCGCCCGTCCACTGCTGTGAACAACAAAAACATCGTTGCTGTGCGCCGTATGATCAAAATAGACAGGCATGTGACATACCATGAGATTCGGGCATCTTTAGGCATAGGCATGAGTCAAGTACAATTAATACTACACAAACATTTGGGTGTGAAACAGCTGTCCTCTCGGTGGATCCCACACAATTTGACTGAGGCTCAAAAAACATATCACGTCACTTGGTGCAATGCCATGCTTACCAGATTCAACCAAGGTGCGTCAAATTTGGTGTGAGACGTAGTAACAGGTGACGAAACATGGATTTATAGTTACGATCCCAAAACAAAGCAGCAATCGAGTGTATGGGTCTTTCGAGATGAGCTGAAATCAACCAAAGTGGCGCGCGTGATGATTGCTTCTTTTTTTAATAAAACTGGACACATGGCTACTGTTGCTTTGGAGAATCGCTGTACCGTGAATAGTGATTGGTACACGACCATTTGTTTGCCGGAAGTCATTGACAAACTCCGTAAAAATAACAGTAAACGCCGTATCATGAACAACGTTGACCTTATGAGCCATCTCGCGTACAGTCCCGACCTGGCACATTGTGACTTTTATTTATTTCCAAAAATTAAGAACCAGACGCGGTCAACGATTGTCATCACCTGAAGGGGCTGTCGAAGAGTATGAAAAATATGTTTCACATATTGTCACGGAGGTGTGGCATAAATGTTTTTAAAATTCGTTCGTTCGTATGAAAAAGTGCTTTGACGCTAACGAAGAATATTTTGAGGAACAATAAATTCATTTCTGACCATTTATAGTATTTTTTCTTATTCATTCCAGAAACTTATAGTGCGCCCCACGTATAAGCAAACTTTTGAGACTGTTTTTTTTTTAATAAAAAAATATAATTATGTAGGAATCAAATATATAGAGGATTATTTGTAAAATATCAACAACCTTAACTATATTGCTGACATCATAAGCTACAACTTTGGTTCAAAGACTTTTTACTCTGGTGGTAAGCGACACTCCTGTCCATAACAGTTGCAGTGTCACTTAGAGTTTTATATCGCAAAATTCTGAAGGACAGTGCCACTGCGCCTGTCACTCTGAGACATAAGTTGAAATGTCTCATATGCCTGTAATTTCACCAGCACCCTTACCCTTCAAAACCGAAACGCAGTAATGCTCACGTTACTGCTTGGTGGCAGATACAGGTAAGGTGGCAGTACTTTCCTGGATGAACTCTTTCACAAGGCCCTCTACTGCTATTAAAATTACCTTTTTAATAAGTAAATTAATTACCTGTATAATACGAGATCACGGATATAATAAAAGCAAATCGTACAGTGCCTCTAGCGTTCACTATAAGAACTAAAATTATTTTTAATTAAACCACAACACTATAAACTCGTAGTAGAGATTCCGATCTAAAAAAAGTTATACAGTTCGTCTCCAAATCTTTTGATGCGCTATTTAGTCTATGCAGAACGAATAAAACGCACCCAGTTCGTGGCGGTCCGCAAACAAAACTAGCGCAACTATCGCGCGTAAAATAAAACAAAAAAGCTACGCAATAAATAAATCAAAAAACAAGGAAAAGAAAACTGTGATCGTGACAAAAGAAGTTATTAATTAAAAAGTGTGTTTAAATAAAGGTAAATCTTTTTAGAAAAAAAAAAACAAAATGGAACTTTTATTTTAAAAGAATTTTAAAACATTTTATTTAAAAAAAGAACAAAAGAAAATCGAAAGTTTTTTTAAAATAACAAACGCATTGAAATATTGCGACACCAATTGAGCGGTTCTAATTTTGAAATCCAATCGAGCCAAGTATTACGCGCTGTGCGTCATTCAATTGTTAATCTAATGCGTAGGACCATTAGATATAAAATTAATTAATTATTGTCATTTCTTAGAATAATTGTCATAGAGAAGACTAGCCCAAAAATAGGGTGTATTGGTTGATATTATATTGCGTCTAGGGCTTTTAGACTCGTCATATTTCCGCATACCGGGAAAAAATCGAGGCTCCTTGCTTTCTCGAAAGGGGGACTATTTTTAAAAGTAGGTTGCCGTACTTTTAATCAAGTTTGTTTTTTGTTTTAGTTTTTCAAGAAAACACAAAAGATGTTTAATGTGGTTTCAGATAGAGATTACCTAATTTGATTACTATCGACTTCGTAGCATTTCACGGTTGTTGGAATGACACTATTTTCTTTCGGATCTAAATTGGGTATATATTCTTTTTCAAGTAATACGATGTTTCGGGCCCTTTACAGGTCCCATGGTCACGGCTGAGTGAGATGGCAAAATCATCAACCAGTTATGTTTAATATTTTTCTCGACGTCCTCTGTGGTGTGGCTCGCACACCGGTTTTCATGGTGTCGCCATCTCTGATATCCCGGGTTCGATCTTCGGCCGGGTCAATGTGGAAAAACTAACTTTTCTATGTTGTCTTGTGTCTGGGTGTTTGTGGTACCGTCGTTATGTTCAATTTCTATAATACAAGTGCTTTAGTTATTAACTTTGGGATCAGAACAACGTAGGTGATGTTGTCTAATATAATAATAAGTAATAATATGTTTAGGAAATGAAACTACCATGTTGATATTGAGTCAACAGTGACCATGGGACCTGTAAAGGGCCCGAAACGTCGGTTTGTTTGAAAAAACAAATATACGCGATTTAAATCCGGAAAAAAAGTTCCATTTCCTATGTGTAACAATCGCGAAAACCTAAGAACTCGATAATAATGTGTTTAATATGTTGTTTTGAGTTCGTCCAGGGAAGTAATGCCACCTTACCTATTTCTGCCACCAAGCAGTAATGTCAGCATTACTATGTTAAGGTTTTGAAGGGTGCTGGTGAAATTACAGGCACATGGGATGTGTCAACTTACGTCTCAAGGTGACGGGCGCAGTGCCCCTCAGATCTTTGCGATTTAAAGCTCTGAGTGGCACTGCAACTGCTATGGACAGGCGTGTAGCTTACCGTCAGGCGCACGACTTGTTCGTCCCGTCACACAAAAAAAGTTTTATTTATTTTTATTTCATTATTCACTTATTTGATTGGACAAGACTTTCTTTTTTAACTATTATTATTGTAACATGCGGTTAACAGTATACAATTAGTGTACTGTTGTTAACCCGTAGATAATATAAATAAAATAAAAGATAAATCCTTAATCTATTTTTATTAATTTACTTCTGGCCATGGAAACAAAGTCCTTCAGCCGAAAACATAAAAATAAGTTTTTTTTGTAAATATGGCCGCCACAAAGAGGATAGGCAATTTGAGGCGGCGTGCTTGGATTGACTCGGGATTCCTTAGAACGGACCGATACGGGTATTTTAGTTCGAGATTCGTATAATTTCGCGTTTTAATCTTCGATTAAGGCACAATAGCACTATCCTATTCCACTTTAAACTAGATTTCACAAAATAATTGAAAGTCAAAATAAAAACGACACTTTTCCCTCCAAAAGGTCCAGAGCGAATCCTCCTTAATCTACACTCCACAGTGTTGCCATGTTCATGTGGCTAGAATCAAATATTTTATGTTATAGTAGAAGATGTTTCATAGTTAGCCTGCATATAGTCACACTACTGGGCACAGGCCTCCTCGCGCAATGGGACGGATTTTTAGAGGAATAATTTCATTGTAAAGGAAGTAAAAATCGGTCAAGCAGAAGTTGGTCAAATAGACAAAATTTTATTAATTGTGTACGAAAAAATTTTTTATTAAAAATCAACTTTAGCTGTCCCGATATAAAATGATGCTTACATGAAACTAATTAAGTCTTATCAGCATTTAAAAAAAATAGTCATTTTGTTTTTATTCATTTTATTAAATTTGACCAATTTCTGCTCTCCAAATTTTTCTGTCCCATGTAATAAAATGACCCTTCATCATCATGATCATATACAGCCTGACTTCACCCACTGCTGGCTATAGGCCTCCAAGTTTCTGTGGCACT
Source organism: Hyposmocoma kahamanoa (assembly GCF_003589595.1). Lineage (NCBI taxonomy): Eukaryota > Metazoa > Arthropoda > Insecta > Lepidoptera > Cosmopterigidae > Hyposmocoma > Hyposmocoma kahamanoa. The sequence continues at coordinate 34,038 of NW_020653777.1, forward strand.
CCCCACGAACCCGTGCCAAATGACCCTTACATGAAACTAATTAAGTCTATCAGCATTTAAAAAATTAGTCATTTTACATGAAAAACATTTTATTAAATTTGACCGACTTCTGTTGTCTAGATATTTTTCTTCCAATACAATAAAATGATCCCCATATGACACTGAGTCGATTAGTACAAAAAAAATAATTTTATTCATTTTTATAGACAACTCACGCTTGACAAAAAAATTTGCTATGCCAAAATTGTATTCACAAAAAATATACTTCATGGTTCCTAAGGCAGGTTCTCTGTATCTGCCATGGTTTCAGATTTCCCCATACTGTACTATTTAAAAAAAAACACTATTTAAATTAAAAACTCACGATATCTCGAGTTATCCCAACGTACTCACAATAAATAATTACGCATATTCAAAAATAATCAGTCCTGAGAGATCCCGGCTTTTGTAGAAACAAATATCCACGTTATTGTGATTAAATTTTTATATTGGTTTTAATATATTTCATAGTTGTAATCTTAGAATAATAACGCATAGAAACCTAGTCCGCACATGCTAAGTAAGGCAAATTGAAGCGCTCCCAATGGGCCTACGAGCGTTAGGGCTGTCAGTGCTCAAGGTTAACTTGCACCGCGAACAGCTCAAGAATTTTAGCTAAAAATGACGAAATGTGCGGTAAATGAGTGTAAAAGTAGGTTAGACAAACATAAAATAGATACTAACATCACATTCCACAAGGAAGTAACGCGTTTCAACTTGTATTTTTATGGAAATATTCACTAAAACCGAAAATTAACCTACTACTAAAACTAGCCTACATGAATTTGATTTTTGCCTCACTTGTGACAGTTCGTTTGATATGAAACTATCATTCTATGCGTTATTATTCTAAGGTTGTAATAATTAATGACATAGCTTGTATACAAGATTAAAAATGACTTAAGATATTATCATAGCAGTGCCCTTTTAATTAATAAATTTTAATGTCTAATTACGTACAGTTACATACACTTCTTTATCTATACACATTGTAAGCTCTCTATGATGTGCTCAGGAAGGAACCGCATGTTACGACTGGCGAAATGGCGGCAAATAAAAATTTTTTCGCGCATGTCACACAACTGTAGTTTTTTATTTTTTATTAACTGTTTTGGCTTGGATACAAGTCCTTTGAACCATGTCTTTGTTTAATTATCAAGATCCTCAGTAATATTTTCCATTGTAGTTCTAATTCTAATACATTATGTTTTCACTTTTTCTTAAATAACTTGGTTCTCTTATTTGGGTTTTTTAAATAGTCTTTTTAGCGGCGGGAGTCAATATTTATGCTTTACTTTCACTTAAATCATATTATCTTTTAGCACTTTCAACAATAATTTTGTATTCGTAATTTGTGGAATTTTCAGCATAAAGTATTTTGTAATTTGGTTTAAAATAAGAAAGAAAGAACTATGTTAGTTCTAATTTTCTTCGTCGCTATTTCTTTCTTCGTTTTTTTTCATAATATACTTAAAATAAAAATATTCTTTGTACTGTAATCGTAACTTCAAAAACCCGCCATTTTTTTCAACAAACCATTGAGGTCTAAATGAAATTGTTTTGTTTTTCACAGATGTTCGAAATTTGAATGTCATAATGAAATCGAAATCCATGTTCTAAACAATAATCACATTTTCACAGAAAAGAATTTGTTTTAACAAAACAGTTTATCTTTAACATTGACTTACAAATAAATGGACGACGGGTCTAATACAAAAACCACGAAAAAAAATGTCCCAAGTCAACCTATTTAAACGTAGTGACATGTAAAGAAATATGAAAAAGCTAAAACGTTGAATTGAAATTGTAATGTCATCGCAGTACTGTCTAATTTTGCTTGCTTCGCTGTCAGTCGAACAAACGAAGATTATAGCGTGAATGACGCTCTGTATACGATTTTAACGCCCTATAAGTTCGAACACTTTTTAGCGCGGACCAGACGTTCATATAATTGTAAGTCAATGATCTTTAAGCTGGTCGTAATTTGCGGTTTCCGAACACATCATAGAGGGTTTATGATATGTGTGTAGATAAATGAATTATAATTACCAGCTTTTTCCCGGTTAGTGCTGGGATCTCAGACTTATAATAATATTTATTTTACTGTCATTTGTACTAGCAGATTTATTATAGGTCAAGTCCGTATGTAGTTAAGCCAGGCAAGTTAATCACGCGAGACGAAACACTGCGGCGGCATTTGTATTCTGTCTACCCGGCTCTGTGTTGTTGTCTTAGAATAATAACGCATAGAATGATAGTTTCATATCCAACGAACTGTCACAAGTGAGGCAAAAATCAAATTCATGTAGGCTAGTTTTAGTAGTCGGTTAATTTTCGGTTTTAGTGAATATTTATATAAAAATACAAGTTGAAACGCGTTACTTCCTTGTGGAATGTGATGTTAGTATCTATTTTATGTTTGTCTGACGTATTTTTACACTCATTTACCGCACATTTCGTCATTTTTAGCTAAAATTCTTGAGTTGTTCGCGGTGCAAGTTGACCTTGAGCGCTGACGACCCGCCCGCTCGTGTAGGCCCATTGGGAGCGCTTCAATTTGCCTCACTTAGCGTGTGCGGGCTAGGTTTCTAAGGTTGTTGTATGTTAAGAGTGGATACTATCTCAGATTGAAATAAACTTTTTCCCTTACTAATATGGTTCATTTTGCTTGGGTCGAGCAGCACGAGCACTTTATTTTAGAATTTATTTTTTTACAAACGAATATAAAGCCATTTGTGTAAAGATTATTTTAGATTAAAACACGAATTAGAAAACATTTAGATTTCAAATCGCTTAATCTGTGCGCACCACTGAGAATTTTGAAATACTTATTATTGGTTGCCATGGTGATGGCGGGAATAGCGGACGCCCTCAACACTCCTCAAATTAAAACTAAACATTACAAACGCGCAACTTCGAACTTCAGCAACATTGACTTACAAATAAATGGACGACGGGTCTAATACAAAAACCACGAAAAAAATGTCCCAAGTCAACCTATTTAAACGTAGTGACATGTAAAGGAATATGAAAAAGCTAAAACGTTGAATTTAAATTGTAATGTCATCGCAGTACTGTCTAATTTTGCTTGCTTCGCTGTCAGTCGAACAAACGAAGACTAAAGCGTGAATGACGCTCTGTATACGATTTTAACGCCCTAT
>NW_020653777.1:87237-107493 GCF_003589595.1 Hyposmocoma kahamanoa
GCACCTAATTTTACTTAAGACCTTTGTAATTACTGTATTCTGGCAAATAAACGTATTCTATTCTATTCTACTTCGAGTGCTTGGCAAAAACTGATGCCAAAAAACTAGGCATACTTTACATGGTCAGGCGGTACTTCACACCTGCGTCATGATTTTGATGCAAATTGGAATCGATCCGTCCGGGTAGTCTCGAAATCAGATGGGTTTCTGAGCGAGAAGATGAACCTGATTCTTACTATATCTTTCTAATTTGTGAGTTAAATCAACTGATCGGCCAGTTGTGAATCGCAATTATGCGCCTCGACTCGGAAGAGACGCAGTTTCCGACCGGGAGAGGCAATCTAAATCAGGCTGTATAACAGCTTTTAAATCTGTATAAAGCACAAAGTCGATTGTGTATGGAATACTGCTGCCACATTATTAACAACAATTCTCTTGTGGAATCGAAGCTACAAAATCTCGACCATCACAGAAAAGTAACCTGCTTGTTGGTTTACTATACGGATACATTTCCGGGAGTGTGCGCAGGAACTTTTCAATTTAGTTCTACCCTCACTAAGTTACTAACTAAGACGTAAGTTGACAAGTCCCATGTGCCTGTAATTTCACCAGCACGCTTACCCTTCTACTTCTACCTTACTTACTTACCTCTACTTACTAAATCCCTTATAGTTTTTCTAATGAGACTGATATGTTCAATAACGGTCAAAGCCCCAAATAAAAAAAGAATGAAAAAAAAGTTTAAAAGTAAAAAAAAAATTAACATTTTAGCTCGCGGCTAACCACGGGCTCTGACCATAAAACTGTACTGCCGTCCACTACCTAAAACGCGGCTAGTCAAATATCGGTTTTAAAAGGCATTAGTTAGAGTTCAAAATTCTCTATTTAAAAACAGTTAAAGTTGGGTCCGATGTATCGAAACTTACCATAATGAATAATGATGCATAGTATTAGATAAAACGTAAGTCGATTGTGATGGTTTATTTATTATTACTGTGCTTATTTATACCATTTTCTTCCCGCCAAAACCGCCAAACATCATAGAGGAATAGCCGTTTTGGCGGTATGGCTATGGCCAACAATAATACTAAAAGATGACAACAGATGGCAGATTACAAGCAAAGCCTATAGTTACGATACAGTCTAGGGCTTTAAGAAATATTAATTGGCAACTCCGATATAAAAGTAAAATGTCATCTGTAATTAAAATTTCTCAGCAATAACAACTATAATTCTACTTTAAAATACTTGAATTTATTGTGAAAAGGTATCATTTCAATAACCATATTTGTTCGAGTATGATACAATATACAATGTAGTCTGCAAAATACGACCTGGGGGCCTACCACAACCTCTTAAAACAATATTACTTTAACCTTACATTGACTTTTCGTACCATAACGCGCTTAAAGCTTAAGCTTATTGTAATGTTAAAACTATGATGTTTTATTCGCAGCTTTGTGACTATTCATTCTCTCAGTTCGTACTGTGACGCGACTTTAACATTAAAGTAATATTGCTCTTATGTCATATTTAGCAATCTTAAAATGTTTACACGGATGCAATGGAAACAATATTATTTTCAGTTTTATTGCCTTAATATTGATTTGTAATGATTAAAACGTAAGTTGAACATAATAAATAAATTTTTGTTACATAAAAATACGCGATGTTTATTGCGTAAAATTTTAACAGCGCCATCTATATGCTCCTTGGCGAAACTAACAGTTGACACTAGACTATACTTCCGAATCATAACGTGACTATCAAGACTCAGCCTGTTTTATTTATTTTTCTTCATGAAAATGCGGAATAATTATTGAAAACAACGTCATTTAATAGATTTTATTATTTCATACTTTTATTTTTTTAACAGTCAAAATTCTCTGAATGTAAATAACATTAAGTACTTAAACATTATACTACGATAAGATAATTCAGAACATCAAAAAAGAAAGAGATGGCACTATATATATAGTTCGCATAATGTTATCTCTTTCCTATTTTTAGTAAGGAATAGACAATATTGGGAAATCATTCGTTCTTTCAATCACTGTAGCAATAATACATTACTTGGTTGACAGGTTTGTCATGGTACGAATATGATTAATATTATAATAAGCTTACATTGAAATAAGATTGTTTTTGGAAAGGTTATGGTAGGCCCTCTGGTCATCATTACAACCTAACAATAGCTAAAATATCATTAATTTCAAGACTGGGTTAGTTTTTATGATACACAATACATTACAATAGCCTCGTTTTAGTTAATGAATTGCAGTATACTAAAGTTGTAGGTACTGAAATCATGTCCAGGAATTCTTATACTAAAAAAGGACTTCCGTTCCTTGTCTAAATAAAAAGCAAGTGACTAAATTTCTCGGAAGATCCTAATTTAAACATCCTTTCGAAGCTTTGATCATAGTATCCTGTCGATTTGGTTGCGTGAAGAAAGAATATTGGAGTAGAAGCTTTCCTTTCTTTGCATTTCTTTTCGTCAGGAAAATAGTTTACTAAGAAATCCCTCAGTATAATTAATAATTATAAATCATTGACTTACAATTATATGGACGTCGGGTCCGCGCTAAAAAGTGTCCGAACTTATAGGGCGTTAAAATCGTATACAGAGCGTCATTCACGCTTTAGTCTTCGTTTGTTCGACTGACAGCGAAGCAAGCAAAATTAGGCAGTACTGCGATGACATTACAATTTAAATTCAACGTTTTAGCTTTTTCATATTCTTTTACATGTCACTACGTTTAAATAGGTTGACTTGGGACATTTTTTTCGTGGTTGTTGTATTAGACCCGTCGTCCATTTATTTGTAAGTCAATGTTATAAATATAATAATTACTTATTTAAGTGTCCATACGCCATGGTCGACCTCGTCGTCACTTTTCATCGGGTGAGATGGAGGTCAAATGCGCACTTATTTACAACCGACTTCGAAAAAAGAAAGTTTCTCAATTCGACTTTTAGAAACATATTCATATTTTCAAATGTTTCTAATTGTAGAAATGAAATCTATCTAATCTATATATCTCTATCTGAAATCTATCTCGTCATTTATAGGATCGCTGACCAGCACAACTTCTATCTCCGGCAAACTCGCGTCAAAGCTCATTGCAAAAAAAGCAGTTTCGAATTGACGTTACTTCGGTTCATTGAAATATATTAAGTAAAAATTTTTAATTTTTTTTTAATTGTATTGATATTCAATTATTGTAATGTGAAATTATTCCACTAGTTTGTTATAATTATTAATACACAGATCGAATACTCACAAAAAATTCCTTCGATTCGGCCAGATTCGAACCGACGTCTTCTAGCATACCGTGTCAGGGGGTCTACTCTCGATCTCCGTCCGACATCCGTCCGAAACAATTACTGTCAAATAAGTAATATTCGACAAAATTAAAAGACAAGTGTCAAGTATGAAGCTTCATTCGCATCACGCGTCTTTTCATTTGGTCAAGTGTTGCTTATTTGGCAGCAATTGTTTCGATCGGAACGAGAGTAGACCCCCAGACACTATACCAACTAACGAAGCAGTGGACTTCACGAATTGTTTCCATGTGCTTGCGTCGTAACTTTATATTTGGTTTTTCAACGACTTTTAACCGTAGCGCCATCTATCTATGATATTTCGTCACCTAGTTAGATACCTTTACAGCTACCATCCCCGGCTAGAGATGTCGCTATTCATTGTATTTAATTTTTTTAATGATATTTCTTAAATATATTTGTATTAACAATTATAACAAACATTTTTATTTTCCTTTTATTAAAACTTTTATAATCAGCTACCCCTTGCAATACTAGATAAAAATTTAAAAACTTATAGATATCACTCGCATTTGATTATATTTTTTTCGATTGTAATCTGTCAAATCGGCCATCATAGCTAGCGTGCCGGTATTATAGTTTGTTACAATTTGTCAGTGTTTTAATGTTTTTGATGCGCATACGTCTAGTACCTATCGTATAGAACGCAAATGGGAGCTCAGTTTCGAAAATTAGTACCACTCGAATCACGTGCCGTACTTGAGATCTAATTATAAACTCTTGCGATGCATCTCTATAAATCAATCATTTTATTGCGAATCATTAGCTGGAGAAACGCCAGCTTTGCTATCTATCAAAGTAAATCTGAAGCTATTTTACATGTTTGTTAGTAACACAAATGCATATAAAAAGTTTTTTGTTTCTTTTTAATAGATTCCATTAAGTGGTTTGCCAAGTTTTGTTAAAATTGGATAACGGAAAGTGGGTGAAATCCAATAAAGCGGATTCATCCCCTAATTTGCAACCCTTAGAGGTGGAATATTTTCTTCAAATTTAAATGGGACCAACACTGAGGTACCCTCTTTCCAACAAAAAAAAGAATCATAGAAATCGGTTTTCAAATGACGGAGTGATCTCTAACATAGACACACAAAAAAAAACAGTCGAATTGAGTACCTTCTCCTTCTCCTGTCTGTATTTCTTTCTATGAAATTAATATGAATAAAATATGAACAGGCGAAGAAAATTAACAATAATAATAATAACGCACAAACTCAACATAGCCCCGCACTAGGGAAACCCTGTGTCGCGAGTGCCATGGACACACACATAGACAACCACAAATTACACCCAAACTCACGAGAGAAACATTCTCATCCGTAGAACAAAGATCTACGTGCAAGACTACACTTGTTCTCAGGACAAAGTACATTTCGTTCGTTCTTCTTCGCTGTGGATGTCAGATCGACTGTTGTTCGATGTTATATTTCCGAAACGAAATAATATATAAAAATTCTCAAAACACCTTTACACAGGCCTTAGTTTGAATAACGAAATTATGTATTTATACTCTTTTCGTTGTATAATCACATCGTACGTTGTTCTTCGGATGAGTCGAAATGTAGGCCATACACATATTTCTCCCGGCCTGGGAATCGAACCCAGAACCTCTGCATGGCAGTCATGGCAGCATGGTAACCGTTCGGCCACGGAGGTTGTTTTTTGTTTTTTAAATTTGACATATTATATCCGACGTTGACAAGCGCCCGTTTACGACAGACGGGGCAGAAGGCAGCAAGGCGTGTCTTTATACCGCTATTTAAATTTAACTTTTGTTGTTTCTTTATTCGTAAGTTAATAAAGGAAACAGTACACATCATTCTGCGTCGTCATTCTAGTCAACGGATGTTTCTACGTGGCTACAAAGTTACCACAAATATTTTATTACAGAGTCACGGGAAAACTTGACCGTCGTACAAACTGTATAGCAACAATGTAGTCCAAAATATATGTGACAATATATAGTCGATACACTGTATATCAAATTGATAAACTGATGTCACGGTCAAGACATTAAATTTTCTGCTTCTTTACTTATAAATCTATACAAATTTTTCTACATACCACAGAGAGTGTGCGATGGCATTACACTATTTAATTCCGCCTTCCCCATTCCATCATCGGGGGACTAGACGTAGGCTGGGGTAGCACCCTTATGTTGTGGATATTCCAAGGACTCGCACTAAGCGTTATATGGCAAACGGCTATGGAGTGGAATTCCCTGCCTGCAGACTTGTTCCCTAATGTTATAACCTGGGCCTTTTCAAGGCGAGAGTGAGTAGGCATTGTTTAGATGTGCATGCTCTATAGTCGTCTTCCTCATCACTGTCCATCAGGGGGCCTACCATAACAAAAATATTACTTTAACCTTACATTGACTTTTCGTACCATAACGCGCTTAAAGCTTAAGCTTATTGTAATGTTAAAACTATGATGTTTTATTGGCAGCTTTGTGACTATTCATTCACTCAGTTCGTACTATGACGCGACTTTAACATTAAAGTAATATTGCTCTTATGTCAAATTTAGCAATCTAAAATAGTTACACGGACGCAATGGAAACATTTTATTTTCAGTTTTATTATCTTAATATTGATTTGTAATGATTAAAAGTAAAGTTGAACTTATATATTTACATATATCTCTTCAATACTTCGTTTATTTTTTTATTTAATAGCACATAGTAAATAATTTTTCGATAAATAAAAATACGCGACGTTTATTTCGTAAAATTATAACAGCGTAATCTATATACTCCTCGGCGAAACTAACAGTTGACACTAGACTATAGTTCCAAACTCACAACGTGACTTCAGCTTGTTTTATTTATTTTTCTTCATGCAAACGGGGAATAATTTTGAAAACAACGTAATTTTAATAGATTTTATTATTAGGTACTTTTCTTTTCTTAACAGTCAAAATTCTCTGAATGTAAATAACATTAAGTACTTAAACATTACACTACGGTAAGACGATTCGGAACATCAAAAAAGAAAGAGATGGCATTATATAGTTCACATAGCGTTATCTCTTTCCTATTTTTAGTAAGGAATAGACAATATTGGGAAATCATTCGTTCTTTCAGTCACTTTTGCAATAATACATTACTTGGTTGACAGGTTCGTCATGACACGAGTATGAGTAACATTACAATAAGCTTACTTTAAGCTTACATTGAAATAAGATTGTTTTTAGAATGGTTATGGTAGGCCCCCTGGTGAGATAGGGGTGCGGAGTTTTGGTAAGGTCTCTGCTCCCCTTCAGCGTTCAGCCCAGTCTCACATAACCAAAGCTCTGCCCCCGCGGGGCCAAGAAAACAGAGAAGCTATTCCTTCCTTCATAGCCCACTGAGGGGCGCTTGCGGGTACACGCGACGCCATCTCGAGACATGTGTCGACGACGAACGTGTATCCCCACGATCGTCGTCGTGGCTCTTTATGGGGGAAGGTGGCGACCGAAGTCACGCCGCCTTCTTCCTATCCTCCGGCGCCGGATATCGACAGTGGTCGTAGCCTCTCTGTCTCTATCCGTCGCCGCAACGTGTTCTACTTATCGGAACTTACCCTAACGATGCATAGCTGAAATAGCATTAAACAATTTCAATATTCTGAAAACGGGGTTATGGTTCTTATGATAAAAATATTTTGTCACAGCCGCGTTTCAGTTAGCAGACGGCAGCAGTCAGGTCTTGACCTGACTTCATCCGGGTCTCAAAAGGCTAGACCTTGGGTGAGATGACCCGTGTGCACGTACAGCACTCCCCCTATTTTCCTGATTTAGTACCGGAGCTGTGGGCACACTCTCTTCCCGTTGCACACTGTACAACTAACGGTTGCCACCGCTAAGCCGTTGACTGTAAAATCCACTACCAAATCTCCTCTTTGGAGCGCGGAGCTGTAAGTACACTCAACTTTTTTTTTATGTAAAGAAGGAGGCAAACAAGCAGACGAGCCACTTGATGGGAGGTGGTCATCGTCGCCCATGGATATTTGCAACATCAGATGAGCTGCCTATGCGTTGCCAGCCTTTGAGAGCCCTGTAAACACGCTTTTTGAAGAGCCCCATGTCATAACGCAAAGGGAACACTTCAGGAGGAAGATCATTCCACACCTTGCAGGTTCGAGGAAGAAACTAACGAGATGCCCGTGTGGTCTTCCAATGCCAGGCATCTAAGATGTGGGGATGGACTCTACTTCTTTGGCGGGATGTGCGATGGTAGAAACGAGACGGTGGCACCAGTTCAAAAAGTTCCTCAGAGCACTCCCCATTATAAAGACGGTAGAACACACACAGAGAGCCAACGTCTCTCCGTAAGCTAAGGGGCTCCATACCGTCTGTGAGTTTCGGATCATCGATAATACGAACAGCCCTACGTTGGATAGAGTCAAGTGGATCAAGCTGGTATTTGGGAGCTCCTGCCTAGAGATGATATGTTTTATATACGCTCCCCTCCCGACGCCGAAGCGTCTCTCTAGTTCCCAAAAACCTATGCGGCTGAAGGGACCGACTGTCGGTCGCAGTGTGCCCCGCGCGTCACCTCGCTTCAGGCCCTCAACTAGACCGCTACTAAGACGCGCTAGCTGCACACGAGACAGACCGGGGACGACAAACATGTCCGTCTCTGCAGATAACCACAAAACCCAGCGAGTCTATACCCAAGTCCGGGTCCGCCAGAGACGCCCGAAAAGGCGTATCACTGGCGGAGGGCTTTGCGTGGACGCCCGCTGTACTCAGGTCTTGCCGTGTCGAGCCCGTAGTCTCTCCGGGAAACCCTATCTCTCGCGTTGGAAGATGGGACAGCATAAAATGACAGTACCTATAATGTGATAGTGGTATAATGATGAGACTGTAAATACTTTGAGTATGGCCGTTATTTTCTGGAAAAACATGTTTTTGCAATGGCTGAAAGTTTAAAAATAGTTGATTACACTTTTCTTATCCGGAACAGGATGTACGTCTTTGATTTATATTGAAAGTTTAAGAGAGTTGGTGTTAAAATTATATTTTCCGATATAAAATGTTATTTGTTTTTTATACATTCATAATTCTGTCGTCGTACACACGGCTTTTATCTTTCAGCTGGAAATAGGCCTCCGCAACAGATAGACAGGCTTAAAGAATTGAAGTTTTGTATAAATAATTTTTGCAGCAATAGAGCTCCTTTTGTTAGAGTTCGTCCAGGAAGTACTGCCACCTTACCTATTTCTGCCGCCAAGCAATAATGTCATCATTACTGTGTTCCGGTTTTGAAGGGTGAGGGTGCTGGCGAAATTACAGGCACATGGGATTTGTCAACTTACGTCTCAGGGTGACAGGCGCTGTGGCAGTGCCACTCAGATCTTAGCGATTTAAAGCCCTAAGTGGCACTGCAACTGTTATGGACAAGTCAGCAAAAGCACGGCTTGTTCGTTCCGTATCTTAAAGAAAACTTTGTATTGTTAAGAAAATAATTATAACTTTTTTATTAAATAAGAAACCGACCCCAAAAGTTCGCGGAACTACATCTCTACGCCAAGTGTAATTGAAATCGGTTGAAGAAAAGTGCGCGAAGCCGTATTCATCCCATAGCTTTTGCACAGAACCCTTAGAGGCGGAATATTTTCCTCAAATTTAAATGGGACCAATACTGAGGCACCCTCTTTCCAACAAAAACAGAATCATCAAAAACTAAATGACTTATGTGTGGACAGTCTCAGCGTTTACTGAGCGACCGAAATCCCCCAGCACCGAATGGTGGTTGAAGTCGAATCCAAATTTGCCACACATAGAGGTGGAATATATACTTCAAATTTGAATACGACCACTTCGGCTGTTCTTGACTGTCATGTTGACATAACCGTAAATTCATTTAAGTGGCTAAATAAGTAATAAATAAACTTGTATAATAAGATTCTGGTTGATCTACAAACTTTGCCATTCACGAGATTTAAAACTAGAATAGAATAGAAATAGAATAGAATCGTTTATTTCATGTTATCAATGTCACAGTATTACAATTGGAAATACAATGTCAAGGGATAATTATGATCGTCAGTAATTAAATTATAATAATAATAATGAATATAAAATAAAGTAGTATAACTACTGCTTGCCGAATAAAATAAAATTAAAATTGTTTCAAAAGAAACTCATCGACACTGTACAATTCAATATCCAATAAAAGGTTTTTTAATCGGGTACAAAACGTTTGAATATACCTATAGTTTGAATATATATAACTATAGTGAAATAAGAATTTTAAAATCTAAAGGTTAAAGCTTCCGCGATCTTGGTTGTTAAAAATTCATGGCAGTGACCCGTTTAGCGCCTACAGGTGAACTCGATTGAGAATAAATACCCCTAATGTGTAATAAAGATAAATTTATTTCAACGTAAGTTAATCTAATACGATACAAATAAAACAAATGTAAATAAAGCTATTATAGTATTAAAATAAGCTTAAAGATGGGAATCCTGCGATGATGGTGCGATGGCTACACATTACATCACATATTGTTTTATTACGATGGTAATAACACCACATCGACTGTGCCAGTTCACCGGTACTATCTCAATTTTGACATCTTTACACGATGAAGAAAAAACTAGTATGCGTCATTTATATAGCATCTGGTTTATTAAACAAAAATAAGTAGTTTTTAAATATTTTTATTACACATGTTGTTAAAAACAATGGAATTTCTTGCAACGCTGCGAAGTATGAAATAGTATAAAAGGGTGTTAAAAAGTGAAATCTTTAGAAAATATTTTATATATCGAGTGCTTAGGTTTTCGCGATTATTACACATAGGAAATGAAACTATTTTTCAAACCGACGTTTACAGGTCCCATGGTCACGGTTGACTGAGGTGGTACAGTCTTCAACCGGTTATGTCTAATATAATTTTGATGCAAACCACCCTATTTTTTCACTATAGTTACAATAGTTGTTAATTAAATACCTTATTTTTAATTTCACAATGAAAACATTCCAATTTACGCTACATTAAGTTTTACAAATTATTTCATTGAAAGAATTTTTATTAAGTTCAATTTATTATTAATTATTAATAGAAATTAGAATAAACTAATACATAGTAATTGGTACTGCAGTCTGTTTGGGATTTTTCATTAGTGGAAATACTGGATCCCAAACTGGTGGTACGGAGAAACCATCTTCCCTGTTCAAATTAGGATGTTTTTTAATTTCAATGGCCTCTCGCAGCATCCTGGGTAGAATAATAAGAATATTTTATAATTTTAGTAGCATTAGAGCTTCTTGTAAAAGAGTTCATCTAGGTTAGTACTGCAACCTTACCTATTTCTGCCGCCAAGCAGTAATGTCAGCATTACTGCGTTCCGGTTGTGAATTTAACGGTGCTGGCGAAATTACAGGCACATGGGACTTGTCAACTTATGTCTGTGGGTGACGGGCGCAGTGGCAGTGCCCCTCAGACCTTTGCAATTTAGAGCTCTTAGTGGCACTGCAACAGTTATGGACAGGCGTGTAGCTAAAAATATATAAAATTTTGTTGAATTTTTAAAGATTTTTCCTGAAAATTTGTCATTTTGCAGACGTGTCTTATTACGCCTTAAGTTATTACCCCTTATTGTATTGCCCCTAGAGTTTCTTGCTTATTCTTCTCAGGGGAATTGCGTTACGAATAAGTAGTAGAGTTTAGTTAATTCAAAAAACAATTTAAAAAATTCAAAGTTTTAATCATTATGATGATTTCAAGTGTAATTTGCTTATGTGTAAAATAAAAATTATATGAATTTGAGTTTTGAGTCCAAACAACAGCTTTTTTTTAGAAAGTTGTCTTCAAAACTGTCGTGACACTTATTTCAAAAGTAGGCTCTATAACCAAAATAGCGATCTCGTTAAAACAAGTTATTAGTGACTTATGATATCGATTTATTGTAATTTCAATGAATATTCAAATACAAACCGGATGTGGGCATCTATCTTCAGAATCTCCGTTACAGCTGCGCTATACATATATCGTTGTGAATTTTAATGATAGTGGTGACCGTTGTCGATAAACTTATCGATGTAATTATAGTTAAGTAAATAAAATAATACTAATCACTCGATTACGTTATGTTACTATCATATAATGAATAATTAAGATACTTTTATAGCATCTTTAGAAATGAAACTATTTCTTCTAGATCTAAAATTGCGTATATTTGTATTTTTTCAAACAGTCAGCCGTGATCATGGTGATTATACTGGATTTTGTATAATTGTCTATTAGAACCTTAAAATCTCTTTTTGGTTTGCTAAGCGCTTTATATTTTTTCATGTTGGTGAAAATTCGTAAATAGGATTGGATTACTCAAATTTAAGTATATTATAATAATTTTATATTATTCCTAAAATGTATTAACAAAATAAATAAATAAATAGGTCATGTAAAGAACCTGAAAGAATGAATTTTGTTAAAAAAAATTACATGTGCGATTGTAGGTCCGGTTTTTTTAAATTTATCATATCAAGTGATGGGGCGAAGCGACACGCCTGCCTAAAACCGTTGCAGTGCCACACAGAGCATTAAAATATAATAAATATTAATAAATGTGTAACAATCACAAAAACGTAGGGCGGTAATTTAGATTATAATCACGCAGGCCTAATGCAAGTTTTGGATTTAACGTGACTTGAAACTTCACTGAATTCCTCTTTTCTAACGCACAGGGTTCAACTTCGGGCACGGGCTTGCACCCTGAGTCCTTTCAGTTTAGGAAGCCACAATAAGTAGACACCCCATTGTTTACATGGTGCCGCTGCACAAAAGAAGACACATACGTCAAAACACGAGGAAACACCCCACGTGTCGAAACTAACACATTTACCATAATGATACCAACTTAATATTGCCGTTGATTTTATTTTCGCAGCAATTGTCTTTTTTATGACATCAAGTGAGATGAATATTTGCTATGAAATGTTTAATATTGACAGTTTATTTTTGCTATTTATGTCTCATATTTTCCTTGTAAGTTTTACTTGCAAAATCACTGAAGTCAACAAGTAATTACGTAATTATTTTCCCCTGCACTTGTAACTTGGTAATAAAATACTACAATGAGTCGGTGCTACGATTAATAGATAAACAAACGTAATATAAACAAAGCATCAATTTGGCATCCGATATATTGATTTGACGCGTAATTGATGTATTTGTTTGTCACGGAGCACACGCATTGTTATATAAATAGATTTTACGATGTGTGTAACGATAGCTATTATTGCGTCGTTGTTTATTTATGTTTACTATTCATATACATATAAAAGCAGTCATATTTTTTAGATATTCCTTGAGGGACGGCCATCCGAAATACCTTTCTACATTAGTTTTGATTATAGTGACCCTACCGACCCTTGGGGTATACGAGAAGGGCACTATGACCTGTGCGCGCACAGGAACCTTCAAGTTCAGGTTCTGACCCCAGATCAGCCAGGGTTGTCATAGACCTCTGTCACTTGACTTCATCCGGTTCTCGAGAGGCTAGTGCCTCCCTAATTTCGATATATAGATATAGGCTGTGGAGCTGTAGGCACGCTCACTTCGCACCTAATTGCAATGGTATTTTTTTTGTTGGAAAGAGGGTACTTCAGTCTCGTTTAAATTAGAAGAAAATATTTTAATTTTTTTTTTTTAATAAATAAGTTATAATTCAAATTCATTACTAATCAATAAGATTTATCACAAAACGTTCTATCAAAGTAACGCGTTTCTTATCGGTAAATGTCAATTACTGGGTGTTCATTATTGGTGAGTATCGATTACTGGCTAGTTAATTAGCGGATTTTTAGTGTTTATTACTGGAGATTGAGAGAAATTCTAGTTCAGTTTTTTTTGGAAATATTATAATAGTATTTTTATGAAATATGCTACAGCACAATCTTCCTTGAAGAGTATACAGTACATAGTCAAATAAACTAATCGCTATGGATATATTTTTGAAAAAGAAACAAAATAAATTTAAAGACACGTTTCCCTTAAAATGTTGATCCATAGGTACCAATGATATTATACTTGTACACTGAGTGGTACCATCACACCAATATTAATAAATAATACAATACAAAAAAAAATTCAACAATGTTTATTCTTTAACAAAAGATACAAAGAAGATTAGTGGCAAGGATACTCCTTTTAAGTATATAAATACCTGTATCAGGAGACCCCGCTCTTCCCAAGTAGACTTTACAAGAATGTTGTTATTTTGTGTGTGTGTGTGTGTGTGTGTGTGTGTGTGTGTGTGTGTGTGTGTGTGTGTGTGTGTGTGTAGTGTGTAGTGTGTGTGTGTGTGTGTGTGTGCGTGCGTGTATGGGTGCGTGTCTGTGCGTATGCGTGATAATGAAAGACAAATCTTTTATTTTCAGACAAGTTTACCCATATAGTGTTAGTAACAGAAATACTTAAAATTATGCAAATAAACCATTTGAAAATGTAAACTGCTTTACGTGTAAGAAAGTAATCCCCATGAGGATAGCCGAATACATTCTATGTGCTATCATCATCAGGATTCCATTGTCGTTTCCCCATATTCGCCGCAAAACTTTTCCTTCGCATAATAGCGTGGATTCTATCCCATAGCACGCCCTTCTGGCGGTCGCGTAGTAGCGTCCTGTATGGCTAGCACTACAGGGCGTGACTTGCGCGAGAGCAACTTAAAGCGTGGGATCTCTACTGAACCGAGATAGCTAAGCTAAGAACCTTTAGCTCGCCCTTTTGTTCGGTGGTGCAGTCAAGTCTTCAGTGGCCAACTGCAATATGTCCTTCATAAAAAAAATATGATCCAAGCTTCCTTTTTTTTAATAATAACAAGTGACCCGTGCACCTGGTGTTGAGCGAAACGCCTGTCCATAACAGTGGCAGTGCCACTCAGTTCTTTTAATCACAAATAAAGGGGTACTGCCACTGCGCCTATAATTTACTGCAGATAGATAGATAGAATCTTTATTCACCACCATGACAAATACATACACAGATACATGATACAGACATTAACTTAGATGTAGCACAGTAATATATTCTACTAATAATCTCTCTTGGAAGTCATGGCAGTGAAAAGACACTGATATTCTGCCACGACACTACAGGACAGAGACGCCACTTGTAAAACCCAAAACAAGACCAATTTCATTCAATTCAAATTCTAACCAATTCAATTCAATTTAATTCAATTGAAACTAATTTAATTTCAACCAATTCTTTTATTTTTTTTATTTGTACTATACCTTCATCTGTGTTCACTGAATAGCACTTACTTCGGCACTGGACACTGTGCTCTCACGCCCGTGCGACACAGTGATGGGTTCTCAGTATTGGTTACTTTATCCAGTTTTAAAACTGATTGTGCGCACTCCTCGCCTATACTACTAAATCGTTTTGTTAATAAAAAAACCGTGCAAAGAGGTTTCGATATATTATTCTATTGGACATGTTAAAAATGTTTCATTATAAGGTGGATTGTCATCAGTTGCTTCAAAAATTTAAATTGTCAAAAAGTTCAAATCTCTCAAAACCCGGAGAAAAATGTTTAATTTATTAAGGTCTATCAAATTAATCGTCTCGTGAAAGTAGTGTACGCTTCAATTTCCAATCATATAGTTATTTGACAAAATTGTAAGCATTCGTTTTTTTTTATTCCTAATTAAACATAGTTATGTTTTAGTGGATGTTTTGTTTGTGGCAATTACATTGCTTATAAAGGTATGACGTTGATAGACGTTGGTAAACGTAATAAACAAATAACGTTATTAATAAAAGTATCGACATTGTCGACCGTCTCATCACTATTCTCGTTCACTTTCACCACGTGTCTGCGAAGGGCAGTGGCAATGAACTTTGGCTAATTATAAATTTATATTCGCTTGTCAAGTCACACATGTGGTTATAAATGCGTTTATTTTGGGTGGAAAAGTGTGTTTAGAATTATAATTCTATTTTTGAATTTTGAAGAAAATAAAAAATATTTTTTTAGTAGTCTTGTAACAAACCTATTTTATATCATAGACTTTACTAATCTACTTTGATTGTCAGATAGTTCTCTAACAATTCGCTAGATGGCATTGACCCTTATCACATAATTCCTGCATCGCGATGTTAAGATTTTCCCTCGGATGGTGAGAATTTTATTTATGTGTGAGAAACATTAGTACTGTTTATACATATCTAGGAGTTAAGTCCTTGTGGGAACGACTGCCAGGACCTATTTGATAGTAAATCACTCCCCAGCGAATAATATGGTAACCGATAATTCTAAATCTTCTTTTTTTGTATATCTCAACTCGGGTGCATCGTAAGATAGTTATTTCTATGTCAAACCAAAGTAAATTTTTTTACAGTTTATTTTCTTTTATGATATTTTTGTATTAGTTTTACTAAATAAAGTTATTGATGAAAATAATATTACTGTAACTGCAGGCCAAAAGTATTTTATTTTATTTAAACACTTTATTGTACCACAAAGTAACTTACAAATTTTCAGAGACAATTTAAATATTTGTGTACAAAGGCGAGCTTATCCCATAAAGAGATTTCGTCTATTTTTTTTAGTTTCGTAGTTTTTTAGTTTCGTCCTTAGTATAGTAAGCAACACATCATTACCATATTATTTGCGTGTAAACCCAACGATTTCGTAGTCAGTATTAATGTATTACCGTATCGAGTTCTTAGGTTTTCGCGATTGTTACACATAGGAATGAAACTATTTTTCCGGATTTAAATCGCGTATATTTGTTCAACGCGTAGTCAACCGTGACCATGGGACCTGTAAAGGGCCCGAAACGTCGGTTTGTTTGGAAAAAACAAATATACGCGATTTAAATCCGGAAAAATAGTTTCATTCCTATATTACCGTATTATTCATTGAAATACGGTGTCAGAAAAGGTGACGGTAATATGATATTACGACTTTATTCGGATGAAATCCAAGCGATGGTGTATACAGGAATAGTACATTACAGTAAAATTATAATATAATAAAAAAATGAATAGTAATGTAATTATGCAAATACATTCTATATAAAAATAAAAATAACACACGAATATAATTGTTTTAATGTGTTTCTTACGCGAATAAAACGGTTATCATCTTCAACTTGTTATGGTATTATTTGTGTAAAAATGGTGTTTAGATATAAAGGAATAATATTATTACGTTCATTACTGTAATTGAAATTAATGTACTTTTATCAATATCCATAGAAATACTACAAAAAAAAATTACTAGGTCTAATTAACGCTCTAAACACCAGATATGCAATAAAATGTAAACTACCGCAGCAGCATATTACCATATTATTCGGTGGGAAGGGCGAGTTACTTTTATACTTTTTGCATTTGTACATGTAGTACCGCTCTCGCCGGTTACAATTAACTTGGCACCTTGTATGTATACTATATATACCTCATTTTATCAAACATGAAATCCTGACTCTCCCATGTATCTATATACTAGAAGTTTGTAAATTTGTACGAAACCGTTTGTAAAAACCGTAAAGCCATCCCCATTAAATATACATTACGAAATATAAACAAATTAGTACTACCATATTCAAGATTAAATATGCATTTATCTAGTCCATACACCATGTCAATAAAAATATATAACAATCTTCCGGAAATTATAAAAAATGAACAAAATAACAAGATTTTCTTTAAAAACTTAAAGAATTTTCTCATAAAGAAAAGTTATTATAATGTAAAAGAGTTTTTAGAAGATAAATTTGGTATCTGAATTTAGTAACTAGTCGATAATAAATATAATAATATAAAGCGGTTGGCGTTGCTATATATCATATTATTATTATTATTAGTAAATAAATAAATAAATAATAATATATTAGTAAGTGTAACAATTATGAGACTAGTCCTCTCTTCTACTATTTGCTGTGCCCTGTTCAGGGTCCATAATTTGATCTCAATATATGTAAAACATCTGTAATGTACATTATGGAATGCAAATAAATAAATAAATAAATAAATACTTTTGGAAACAAAACCTGACATTGGAATGGAAGTTTGCTCAATTTGGTGACGTTATCAAGCAAGAAAAGAACCCCTTCTACAGTCTTTAATATAATTTCGATACTTCTAATGAACACTACACCATCTTAATTTTTGAAGCTGTTCTGATTTTATTTTGTGTTTTGTTCCTTTTTGTCCACAAAAATGATTTTTTTTTTGCCTTTTTTTAAAGTGCTTTTCGTTTAAATGCCCACCTCTAGACAAGGGGAGTAGTAGTCCCATTTAAATTTGAAAAAAAATATTCCACTTCTAAGGGTCGTATTCCAGAACTCTACTCAATACTCAAGTCAGGACTTGAGTATTGCAGTGAGCACTGAAAATCATACTCCAGTCCTTGCCATTAGGGTCGTATTTCCAGTGCTTGAAATCATACTCAAGTCTGCTCAAATCCTGACTTGATCATTGAGTAGAGTTCTGGAATACGACCCTAAGAGTGACAAATTAGGGGATGAATCCGGTGTATTGGATTTCACTCACTTTCCGTTAACCGATTTGAATCAAACTTGGCAAATTGATGCATTTTCGCAAACTTTTGAGGCTTTTTTTAAAATAAAAAAGTTATGATTATATTAAAACTATTTTTGCATGAAAACTAAATAAAATTCGCCCAATTACTGCGCCCTGTTGACACATAAAGATGTTATGAGATTTTCGCGTTTTAACATAGCGCGAAGAAACTTTGAGTAGGTGGTATTGACGGGAGTTAATATACTGGAAATAATAGCTAAGAGTATTTCGATACTTCTATTTTCGTTCACAGATGTGATATAATATTCCGACATTGAGTTCGACGCTTTCTGGCTTTACTTTTTTTACTTTAGAAAATGTACATGGGTACATTTACTTTAATTCGAAAATTTTTCATTGGTTCTAACGTCTTTTATAAAATATTTGCATCGTTTTTTAAAATTCAATTCAAATTAATGAAAACCGAAATTGAATTTTAACAAGTTTACTCTTGGCCTGGCCCTTCTTTAGGATGGCATCAATTTGGTAATAGTAAGTTTGTCTCGAGCCATACTAACTTCGCCGTTCACACTCTTTATAACTCTGTTTCGTCAAACTTTTTCAATCATTGTCTTTATATGTCCGAACCATTCTCTACTTTAAAATATATTATAAGACTATACAGCTTGACGTTAATTGAAGTTCCTGAATTCATTCAGATTTTTTTATGAATTAAATAAGTAGTTAATAAATAATGTTTAATACTTTTGGTAGAAAATACTTTATAATACCTAATAATAAATAATAATAATAATTTTGTGGGACACTTTTAAGTATTTTGGGAATAGCGGGACACGAAGCGGGACTATCTGGCTCAAAACGGGACGTGTGGTCACGTTACGCATGACGTCATATTTACGAAATTACCAAAATGACTCATAAAGTGTGAAAATAAAATGTACCCAAAAAACCAACCCAAGGGCCAGGTCGCTAATCACATGTTGAAATACACGAAGAAATATAATTAGATCTGGCGACGGTTCAACGCTACGTCCCTCTAACTGTGTCAACAAACTATCGTGATTGTGGTAAAACCACCGCAGTCTGTGGAATTGTCTTTGATGCGTACGTAATAAAATTGGCACCCTTGGTTTTACGAGAGTCATCCAGAAAATAAGTTCCGTTGTTTTTAAAGCGAGCATTTATTGAAAAGATTTGAAACTTATAGGAAATGTTTATATATTTATTTATTGTATAGGAAAGCCAAATACGTTACAAAGTTTAAAGGTAGACATACACTATACTTATTGGCTTACACAGCAAGCTGTACTGACTCTAGGGTATATGAAAATTAATCATTCAACACGTTTTATAATTCGCTACTTCCTTTATAGTTAAAATGAAAAAAGTAAAAACAATATAATCCCTACATTAGAATAAGCATTTAAATAAACGATATGGTACATCAGATTTTTTTTTGAATTGCACTACATGTCAAAGTATAAGAAATTATATGAAAATATAAGAAATATAGAAAATGAAAATTATTAGAAAAATACACAATAATTAGAAAATAAACAATTCATTAAATAATATTATTGTCCTTAAATTACATATCAAATATCATTCTCCATCAAGGATCGTCATAAGTTGATACATACAAGAGTATGTTAATATGCCAATGCGTTAAAAATTAGAATAAAATAGTAAATACTCAATATCGTTACAATTTTCGGTTCCTAAATTCATTTACAGAGTATAAAGGATTTTTCAAGAAAAGGTCTTTCAGATTTTGAATAAAATATTTTTTAATTTTACTTTTAAAGATAGCTAGCGAGTCATTAAATATGTCGAGAATCATGATATTAAATGCATTGTTGTTTTTATAATTCTGTTTATACGAGCGCTTAAACCTAAATTTGTCCTAGAAAATCTATTTTCTAGTATATTCTGGTTCTTGACAATATGTATTATAATTAAATTTTTATTGAATTGATATTCAATAATTTTTTGTGAAATTACTCCACTAGTTTGTTATAATTATTAATACAAAGATCGAACACTCAGAAAAAACACTCAGAAAAAATTCCTTCGATCCGGTCGGATTCGAACCGACGTCTTCTTGCATACCGTGCCAGACGCTATACCAACTAAGCCACGGAACGAACCAACGGACCTCACGAATTTTTCTATGTGCTTGCGTCGTGTCTTTGTACTTGGTCTTTCAACGACTTTTTAGTCGTAGCGCCATCTATGAGAAATCTATGACAGATTTATCACCCAGTTAGTACCTTTACAGCTACCAGTCCTGGCGAGAGATGTCGCTATTCACTGTATTAATTAATTTTTTATTGAATTGATATTCAATTATTTTTATGTCAAATTACACCACCAGTTTGTTATTATTATTAATGCAAAGATCGAACACTAAGAAAAAATT
>NW_020653777.1:107593-124215 GCF_003589595.1 Hyposmocoma kahamanoa
AATTATTAATACAAAGATCTAATTTTAATCAAAGATATGTATTATATTTTCACATAATCTTCGGCAATCTCGAGAAACAAGTTTTGAAATCCTCTCCTCGCAGAAATTTAGTAGCAATAGAGCTCTTTGTGAAAGAGTCCGTCCAGAGAAATACTGCCACTTTACCTATTTCTGCCGCCAAACAGTAATGTGAGCATTACTGCGTTCCGGTTTTGAAGGGTAAGGGTGCTGGTGAAAGTACAGACACATGGGACTTGTCAACTTGTGTTTGTTCGTGATTTAAAGCTCTGAGTGGCACTGCCACTGTTACGGACAGATGTATTGCCTACCATTCGCCTACGATTTGTTCCGTTGCTTAGTATTATAAGAAAAATTAAAAGCTTCTCGCCACGTCCTTGTTTCTTGACCCTTGTGAAACGTCTCCAGGGCATCTCTACTTTATTTTTGTGGGACTGTAAGGTGGATGGATTACAACCCCAACCGACCTGTCTCCGGATCGGACGAATTACGATTAGGTACATTATGAAAACATTTCTTAAAGTAATTTTTAAACACAGAAATAATGTTTAACTCCCGTGTAGTATGCTCTAATGATCGACTTATTTAATCCACGTGTACACGCCCATATGTTATTATTCATAAAAAACACACGTTACACTTTGTTTAGTCTGCTGAAGTGTATTTGTATGATTAATGTTTGGCGGAACACATTGAAATAATAATTTTCACCTCACTAGCTCGGAAAGGCTTTCTTTCTTTCTGACGATGGACTGTAGTGCACCTAACTTTTTCTTTCGATGAAAAGAAAATGGCACGTTCAATTAAGCGATTTGTAGTACATTACTTATTTATGTAACATAAATCCGTTGGTATATTTTATTCTTGTTATGGTTGATATTAAACTGACCACGATACCCAATTTTGTTTATGTATTAAATTATTTTAATTCGTCGAAGAACTAAAATAATTTCAATAATCACACAAAATTATACGACGACTAAAAATTGATGAGATGCAAATTCGGAACGCATCCGCAGATAAACTTTTTTTTTGAGTATAAAACAATTGTGATTAGCTCTGGAACTTTTGCAGGGAAAAGTGTCGTTTTTATTTTGACTTTCAATTATTTTGTGAAATCTAGTTTAAAGTGGAATAGGATAGTGCTATTGTGCCTTAATCGAAGATTAAAACGCGAAATTATACGAATCTCGAACTAAAATACCCATATCGGCCCGTTTTAAGGAATCCTGAGTCAGTCCAAGCACGCCGCCTCAAATTGCCTATCCTCTTTGTGGCGGCCAAATTTACAGAAACATAATTAAACTTCATGTTTAGGCTGATGGCTTTGCCAAAGCCTTAATAAATTAAAAATATATATATATAAAACAATTGTGACGCGTTCCGAAACGCGATTCGTCCTTTGTACATTAAGTACTTATTTAATATTAATCCGTTGGTATAATTTATTCTTATTATTATTGACATTGACAACGATAACACTAATTTAACTGCCTCCGTGGCCGAACGGTTACCATGCCGGACTGCCACGCAGAGGTCCCAGGTTCGATTCCCGGGCCGGGAGAAATAGTTGTATGGCCTACAATTATTTCTCTCGTGAGTTTGGGTGTAATTTGTGGTTGTCTATGTGTGTGTCCATGGCACCCGCGACACAGGGTTTCCCTAGTGCGGGGCTATGTTGAGTGTGTGCGTTATTTATTTATTATTTATTAATTTCGTTTTATTGGATTATTTTAATTTGTCGAAGAACAAAAATAATTTCGTTAACCGCATAAAATTATAATACAAAGAAGAAAAAAACGTGTGTGGCGTTTTGTTATATGTCAATTTCTGTACGGCCAGTGCTTTCACAAATAAATGTAATATGTATTGACTTACAAATAAATGGACGACGGGTCTAATACAAAAACCACGAAAAAAATGTCCCAAGTCAACCTATTTAAACGTGACATGTAAAGGAATATGAAACAGCTAAAACGTTGAATTTAAATTGTAATGTCATCGCAGTACTGTCTAATTTTGCTTGCTTCGCTGTCAGTCGAACAAACGAAGACTAGAGCGTGAATGACGCTCTGTATACGATTTTAACGCCCTATAAGTTCGGACACTTTTTAGCGCGGACCCGACGTCCATATAATTGTAAGTCAATGGTAATATGGTTTAGTTTTAACGTTAGTATAGTTAATTAGCAGGATTAAAACTCGATATATGTTATTTTTTAAACGACTTCAAAAAAAAAGGAAGAATGTTTACTCCGATATTTGTGAACCGATTTCGATGGTTCTTTTTTGTTAGATAAGGGTAGATATGGAAAAAAATGTTTATTTTTTTTAACGTTAAGGGATACCACCAAACCAAATATCGGATACTTTTTGAACATTCGAAAAAAACTTTAATATAATATTTAAAAATTTATATTTATTGCAGTCACCATTGACTTACAAATAAATGGACGACGGGTCTAATACAAAAACCACGAAAAAAATGTCCCAAGTCAACCTATTCGAAATTTAAATTGTAATGTCATCGCAGTATCGCGCTGTCCGTAGAACAAATGAAGACTAAAGCGGAGTTTGGCGCTCTGTATACGATTTTAGCGCCTTACAAGTGCGGACACTTTTTAGCGCGGACCCGACGTCCATATAATTGTAAGTCAATGGCAGTCACAGTCATTTTCTCGTCATTTCATCGAAAGAGTTTACATAAGAAAATGAATTAAACGTATATCTCTCTTCATCTGTGTTCATTTATTTTGTATATAATTATTTTGTTTTAATTAGAAAAATCAACGTTGTTTTCACACGTACCTTAATAATGGATATCCAGTATAGGGTACACTCTATTAACCAGGGTATGTATTTAAATGTTCCTTTTAAATTTGCAAAAGCAGTAAGCAAAAAATCTAAATGGTCATCTTTTTTAATGATCCCCATCTAAACAAATAACTAAACATTTAAATATGAAAAACACTGTACAACAAGTGATGTAGGTACCCCAATATCGGATATCTTGTATTGTGGATACCTAGGTATCCAATATTGTGGTAACTACCTTTGTACAATAATCGGTTAAAAAACCTACCTACATTGTACAATAATTGGTTACGAAAATTACACCCTGCGCAATTATCGCTAAAATGCGTTAACTTCTGAATTCTAATTATGCGCCTAGCTAGTATACAGGGTGGAAATTTATAATGCCACCTGGAGTGAAAGTACTCTAAATACTAGAGATATAAATTTTTACTTAAAGGAAACATTCCTTTATTTTTTAAAAGAAATAAAACTGCATTCAAAGATTTTCGAAAATGTCTAGCAACACGCGGGAATCGAATCCTCTTTAATCTGAAAAAAAAAAATGCACCCTGCACTGTTATTGCATCGATCGATAATTCGGGTTAATTATAAGAATAAAATCTCTCTCACAAAATTGGTTAATTAAATGAAAAAAAAAAACCATGAAATCTTAACGTATTTTTAATAAAACGAAAAAAAAGGTAATCTAACTAATTAGTTGCTCGAAATGAGCTCCATTTTCGCGGTTACACAAATTTAATTTACTTACCCCCATACTTTTTTTTTAAATAGCGTGCTTTTTTAGACG
Organism: Hyposmocoma kahamanoa; assembly: GCF_003589595.1. NCBI lineage: Eukaryota > Metazoa > Arthropoda > Insecta > Lepidoptera > Cosmopterigidae > Hyposmocoma > Hyposmocoma kahamanoa. The sequence goes on from NW_020653777.1 coordinate 111,215, forward strand.
TTTTTCATTTAAACGCTTTATAGTTTGAAGCTTACAAAATAGTTTAGAAAACGTTTAAGCGCATATATTTATATGTTAAAAAAAAGCTTGCAATGTTGTGTTGATAGCGAAAAGCAAGAGTAGACCACTGAAGGTTATACTTATAAGATATGTAAGTTTATTTGTAAAACACGAGTTTTATTTTTAAAATTATTGTTTCCATTGACTAATTAATTTGTTTAGGAAACATCGAAGGCGGGACTTGAAATATAAGCACTTTGTAAAAAAATGAAATTGTAGATTCCTGAAGCAAACTTTTTAAGTGATTTGGGGGTGTATAAGGGGTACCTCAGTAATGGTCACACTTAAATTTGAACAAAATATGTCACCTTTAAGGGTGGTTAATGAGGGGAGGAATATTGTTTATAACTTTCCGTTAACCAATTTTAATAAAACTTGGGAAATATATGTATCTAATTCCATAAACTATTGAAGCTAGTTTTTTAATAAAAAATGTTATAATTTTAGGGTTTAGTTTGAAAGGAAGTAATCCATGTAATTCACATGACACTTTAAACTAGTGAAAGTTCTTAATCTAAGCAGAACATCGCAAATGTAAAATTGTAACTATTTTTTTCAGACAACCACTTTACTAAGACCTATAGCATGTGTATTATTACGAGTTGATTTTGGACTTTATTGCGAAGTTATAACGAATCAATTTCTTTATTTGAAAACACGAACGTTTATGTTAAAAGTAGCGCTACAATTTCAAGGTCCAAAGACAACCTTGTCTTTTTTACATTTCTATTAAACTTTTTCTAGCTTTTCACACAAGGTTAATAAATTATAAAAAAAACAACCACTGGAGAAGATATATTTACACACAGTCCACCATCCAACGCGATACAGAACAGTCATGTTATAGTAACAATTTAAATAGAAACATGTTCAATTTCTTCAAGAAAAAGCTCCCGAAGATCGACGAGAACGCCCGGCAAAACCCGATCGAATCAGTTGCAAGCACATCACGACTCGACCATGACGTAACCGCGAACGAAAACTCAAAATTACGCAAAGATGTAGTTAATCTACTTATACCGGAAACAGACTACAATCAGAAAACTGGAGTTAGTGCGTTCCTGGACATTATGGCTGGAAAACGGAGAAAAAACAAAAGGAAATCTGGAAGAACGGAATCGGTAAGGATAAGTCCTCCGAAAGAGACAAAAAATACGTTGCACAGGAGCAAAAGCGAGAGAGAAACACGGCATATGGAGCGACCTAACGTATGTGCGGACGATTCCAAAAATAATTCAGACGCGGTACAGCAGAGAGACGACTCGGCTGAGTTTGTAAAAGCTCTAGTGCTACAGAAATACGCTCCTAAGGACAAAACAGACAAGCATGTCTCCTTAGTTTATGTTACGCCGGATTTAAGTGAGAAACAACATGCAGAAGCCTTATTACGCGAAATAGCAAGAAGTATTGATTGTACCATTGATAAAATTACTGAAGAAATGGGAGGTGCTGATAGTAAAAATAATAGCCGAGAACAATTGTACGAAACTATTGAAGAACGAGCACCAATTGAAAATTATAAAAGTAATTTGAAAGGTGAATTAGAAAAATTGTTAAACGAAAACAATGCAGATAATAAATCCCAAACATTGAGTATTGAATCGCCAAACACGATTAAAAAATCAAATTTAAAACCGCCAAAATCAGATACAGAAGGATGTTCAGACGATGACAGATCAGATAGCGGTAAAAAGAGGGTCACGTTTCAAAAGCATATAGTTTTTGATGACGGTGACCGTCAGACTGATGAAGATGAATCTTCTTTTGAGTCCATAACTGACGAAGAAGAAGAGGAAGAATATTTAGAAGATAACATACATGATAATGACGACATAATAGGAAGCAATATACCAGATAACGATGAGTTGTTAGGAGGTTTCATAGTCTCAGACAATAGAACTGTTATAAATGTAAACGATAACGAACTCAAGCGAATCTCAAGTGACAACAGTGACAGTGGCTTCATAGATACAGACAAACAGGATGACTTAAGTGTTAAGAGTTTGGAAGTGAGTGAAAGCGAAAGTGACAGTGAAGTGAGTGAAAGTGAGACGGAAGAGGAGATAATCGAAGTTATAGAAGAGATTGCCGACGTCATTGAACCGAATGATTCCAGACACGCTGATAAGTAAGTAGTTTTATTTTGAAATTTAAATGCCTTTTTTATGATATCAATTAACAGAACGAATAAACCGTGACCTGGTGGTAAGACCTTCAAATCTTCCTGAAACATAAAGTTGACAAGTCCCATGTGCCTGTAATTTCACCAGCAGACTTTTGGCAAACCTACGAACGGCAAGGCCGAGGACATTATTATTAATGTATAGGATATGATATTGGAATTGAAATAAGGTATAAATTTCAATGCTCTGCGATACGGAGAGAAATGCTCCGAGGTCGGTCTTGAGAGCATTGCAATTTATACCTTGTTTGATAATGTTTTATTATTATGCGTTACCGTATCAAGGTTCATACAGGAATATTTTAAACGTACACCACCTTCTTTACTTAAAACTGATTCAGTCTACTGACATCACGAACGTTGATTTACTGGCTTTGATATTATAGATAAATAAACATTTTGATCTAGAAAAATCTAGAAAAACGTTACATTGTACAGGTAATAGGCAACTACGAACGCCCCCGCTTTATTGCACTTATTGAAATTACAAGCGATGTGAATCCAATTCAAAATATCTTTGTTTCTTTAGTAAGTAAATAGTACCGTAAGGTTAGGACACACTGAAAGAGCAGCGGGTGGAGGAGCACTTTTGGTGCAGAGTACTACTTATTGCCTATTGTAGAAAAAAGTTCAAATTGATTTGAAGTGATAGATACATAAAAACAAATGTGTCATATAGTTCGTCTAACACTCTACTTCTCATTCATCATTCATATTAATTTTTATCGAAGGAATTCGTCTTTTGGTAAGAATGAATAGAAACACTAGCGCTTGTTAACTTTGATATTTATAAAAAAACAATTTTGGAACAATTTGAAACACCAAACGGATACTATCGTATATTTTTGTCTTTGACGTACGAAAAAAATGTATAAAAACCTTTAAAATACTTGGTTAGTTAAATCTCGCAAATGACAAATTTAAAAAATCACCAGAAATCTTATTACGAATTAAGACCACTGTCAAAAACATTCGGTCCAAATTCAGTCCTTGTATAAATATTACGTCTGTCACTATTTTTAACCGACTTTAAAAAAAGGAGGAGTTACTTTGTATGTTACGCCATTACATACATTTAAAGTATTTTATTTGAAAGGTATATTACAAAATTGAAGACTATGTGTTACATAAAGATATGCGGTAATACGCCATGAGTCTAGATTCCAGAAAAATATGATTCATATTCAAAGTGTATTTCAAAGCAATTAAGTTTATATGAAACGAGCACCCTACAGTTTCTTGTTCGTTCTTCTCAGGGAAGTCTGCACAGTGAATGGAGCAGTAGCTTAAAAAATGACGTTATCAAGTTTAATTTGTTTTACCTATGCAAGAAACGATTTCACTTTGAATTACATGGAAATTTGTGAACCAATTTCGATGATGAACATAAGCCTTCCCCAAAGGATTCCAGACTAACCGATCGGACGCGACGTGCATCCATCGGTTATCCGCCGCCCTTACCATCCGTCCATCTAGTAGAGGACCGTCCCGCTGAACTCCTTCCGGTTCGTGTTCTCCATTCGAGAACCTTGTCCATAAAAATAAATAAAAAAATAAATAAAAAGACTTTATTCTTCAACAGAAAACACAACAATATTTAAGATAAAACAATTCTTAAATCTATGTCGAAGAAAAGGAAAAAGCCTCAGCAATTTGCTGGTTTTCAGGCTTCACCTGGCAAGTATTCGCCGCTGGAGACACCGTAGCATATAGAGACGGGTATCTTTTCGAATACATATATAAATAAATAAATAAATAGGAGGGTATCTCACTCACTATAAACGTTTACTACATAAATAACAAACCTTAAAACTTAAAATGACATACGTACCGACCACCGAACATACTGCACTTAGCAGCAAAGAGTATTTCACTGTGTACATAGAATACAACAAATATAGAGAAAAAAATATAGAGTTAGTACATCTTTAATTCCAATTATAATCCTACTTTTATTATTTTCAATGACGTAACAGAGCCTACATCACCTTCGACCAACAGTATGATGTCTTCTATAGATTAAGCAGCCATTCCTTGCACTTACACTTGAAAGTATATGACGATTTACATATTTTTACTGGCGGCGGAAGATCGTTCCAACACTTAGTTGCCGCAAAACGAAAGCTGTTACAGTGCCACTCAGAGCTTTAAATTGCAAAGATTTGAGGGGCACTACCACTGCGTCCGCCACCTTGAGACATAAGTTGACAAGTCCCAAGTGCCTGTAATTTCACCAGCACCCTTACCTTTCAAAACCAGAAAACAGTAATGCTAGCATACCCTCGACGAACTCTTTCACAAGGAGTTCTACTGACACTTCAACTTGCTGATCGAAGGATTACCTCAAAGGACTTTCGTTCTTTTTACGGATCTCCTCATTTCCGATTCGATGGCGTAGACATACAAACCATATTTGTGTTGCAAAAACGAGCGATTCGTTCTGTGCACCGTTTAGGTTCTCGGGTTTCTCTCAGAGAAAAGTTTAAGGAGACTGGTAGCATGACTGTGGCATCACAGTACATTTACTCAAATATTTTGTATGCCCGTAAAAATATGGAATGGAAAGACAACGTGAGTCTAGATTCCACACAAATATGATTCAAAATGTATACTCTGGCATTTAAGTTTATTTGAAAAGAGCAACCCCTAGAGTTTCTTGCTCGTTCTTCTCAGGGAGGTCAGCGTAGAGAACGAGCAGTAGCTGAAAAAATGACGTTTTCAAGTGTAAACAATTTACCTATGGAATAAATGATTATTTAATTTTGACTTTAGCTAGAGAAATGCATTCTCGCACCATAGCTCGTTGAGTGATTTTGAGCGTTTTTATGAGGCCCATAGTAAGTGACCACGTCTCAGAGCCGTAGGTCATCGAAATAAGGGATGAATCTGATTTTAAACCATTAACTTCTGTCGACCTTCATGAAGGAGGGGTTTTGGCCCAAAGGTGACGTGTATCGGCGTTTCTGCGGCTGTTTACCTGACACCAGATTGCGTCACACTTTGCCGACAAGTGCAGTTCGTGTAGAGTAATTATTAGTTTATTATATTGTACGTATGTTAGTCCTTAAGGTATATATTATACGGGTTGTGTGGCCTGAAATAAATTACTAAATAAATAAAATTAAACTTCCAGGCACGCTGCAATTTTTTACGTCACGGGCTAGGTCGTATCTTGTGTTCTCCTTACAATGTAATACGTGGATAATTAAAAATTTCTAGACACTAAATATAGATAGAAACATAGGAAATGAAAGTATTTTCCCGGATTTAAATCGCGTATATTTGTTTTTTCACGTTTTGTCACGGTTGACTGAGATGATAAAGTCATCAGCCAGTTACGTCTAATATTAATGCAAACCACTTTATTTTTTCACTATATTTAAATCCGGAAAAATAGTTTCATTTTTAAAACAATACAAAACAATGTACGCCAAAAAGCCAGAATAATCCGTTTAACGAGTCCAAAGACGATATTTCCACTATAAAATGATTGAGGAGTTGGCTAGTTTGAAAGTGCTCTAAATATGTCATGGTTATCGTGGAACCACGACTACGACATGGTTACCATAATACCTGGGCTCCTAGACATTCTGCTAAAAGTTAAAAGTAGGGACACCTTACCTACTTCTGCCGTTAAGCAGTAATGTGAGAATTACTGGTGAAATTACAGGCATATGGGACTTTTTAACTTATGTCTCAGGGTGACAGGCGCAGTGGCAATGCCCGTCATATCTTTGCGATACAAAGTTTAGAGTGGCACTGCAACTGTTATGGACAGGCGTGTAGCTTCCTATTAAACCCAGAAACGTTGGTTTGTTTAGAAAAAACAAACATACGCAATTTAAATAGATTCATTTCCTATGTGTAACAATCGCGAAAACCTAACAACTCAATATGGCATACTGTTTATACACAAAAAAGATCGATGACAAAAAAAACTGAATGGACTGAAACGGATAAACAAAATCCACTTTAAAATTACTCCGAAAGAGATTCATGCAATGTTTATAGTATCAAATTCAATGGCGGAAAACACCTACTGTTGCTCGTTATAATTAGGCACGCATGACTTTGGTTATTTTGGCACATGAAGCATGTCGTTTTACAAAATAAGACGCGTGTAGGATATATAACTACGTTGCAAAGGACTAGATTATGATCAACATTCAGGCTGAAATATTAAAATATTAATTATAGCAAACTCGTGGAGTAATTTAACAAAAAAAATTAATATCATGATAATAAAACAAACTGCCTCTTTGGCCGAACGGAAGGCTAAGGTCCCGAGTTCGATTCCCGGGTCGGGAGAAATATTTGTATGATCTACATTTACTTCTCTCGTGAGTAATTTGTGGTTGTCTATGCGTGTGTGTCCATGGCACCCGCGAGTTTCCCGGGGCTATGAGTGTGTGCTTTAAAAAAAATTAACTTCATATTACAATTATAAAGCGACATAACTAGTCAGACGCTGGTAGCTATAAAGGTACCTGCCTGAGTGAAGAAAAATTTTCATGGATTTCTCACAGATGACGCTACAGCATAAAAAGTCATTACAAAAAACAAAAAAGATCTGCAAGAAGCACGTAGAAAAATTCTGGTTCGAATCCCGCCGTAGATATAGAATGAATTTTTCTGTGTTTGATTTTTGTATTAATAATTATAACAAACTAAGTGGAGTAATGTAGAACTGCCTCCGTGGCCGAACGGTTACCATGCTGGACTGCCACGCAGAGGTCCTGGGTTCGATTCCCGAGCCGAGAGAAATATTCGCATGGCCCACATTTATTTCTCTCGTGACTTTGGGTGTAATTTGTGGTTGTCTATGTTTGTGTCCATAGTACCTGCGACACAGGGTTTTGCTAGTGCGGGGCTATGAGTATGTGCGTTAAAAAAGAAAAAAAATCACAAAAAAATTTAATATCATGATAGTAAAACATTGTGATAGTAAATAAACTTCATATCATATTTTTAAAACTTTGAAAATATACCGCCAAAAAACTATACCTGTTCGATATGTTTTTGTTTTGATATCAAGTGACGGAACAAGTCGTGCACCTTGTGGTGAGCGACAAGGCTGTCCATAACAGCTGCAGTGCCACTCAGAGCTTTAATCTCAAAGATCTGAGGGGCACTGCAACTGCGCCATCATTCTGTGACAAAAAGTTTCCTTAACGCATCGAGTATAACCAGAAACAGAGACAAAATGTCATTTAATTTATTTGAAAACTGTTCCGAATTCGAGACAATTGACGGGTGTCGTCAATTGTTTCACTTCAATTCGACCAGTTAACTTGAGCTTTGCTATATAGATGATAATAACGATAATTGCAAAATTACATATTTAACATGTAATTACCGATGAAATTTGCTTCCGTTTGTTTCGTAATTAGATGTTTTTCTGTTTTTCCCCACACCACCGAATGGAACAGCACGCCATTGTTAGAGATATTATCTTTATTACAATAAATACAAAATATTTCTGGAATATACGGAGACGGAGACACATAGGTCAGCTTTTGGCGCTGTCTATATTTCAGTGCTTATTTCGTCTGGTTATATACTCGATGCCGTAACGTAAACTTATACTTCAAAACCAGTCAGGCAGGAATAGGCTCAAGGAGGAGCTCTACTGCTCTAATATATTTAGTTGCGGCTTCGAATGACATTACTTTTTAAAAATACAAATATTTTATGACATGGTTAAAATTACAAGCTGAAGGCAGTTAACATATATAATTAATTGAAAATGGCACTGCTTAACTAACTTTCATAGATTTTTCACATCTGGCGCGGCAAAAAAGTCGTTAAACACCAGAACAAAAATGTGCGTGCTGATTTTTATTCAAATAAAACGGGTAGTCTCGAAATCAGATGGGTTTCCGAGCGAGAAGATGAACCTGATTCCTACAATATCTTTCTAATTTGTGAGTTTAATCAACTATTGTTCCGATTAGAAATGCCAAAAGTTATCGATCTTCCAGTTGTGAATCGCAATAATGCGCTTCGACTCGAAAGAGACGCGTTTCCGATCGGAAGAGGCAATCAAAATTAAGCTGCTGGAACACATGGAAAAATCATGAGGTCCGTGAATTCGTTCCGTAGCTTAGTTGGCATTAGCTTCTGGCATTGCTGGGAGACGTTAGTTCGAATTCAGCGGGATCAAAGTGAATTTTTACCTTTTTTGATGATTCGATTTTTGTATTAATAATTTTAACAAACTAGAGGAGTAATTTCACAAACAATAATTGAATATCATGATGGTAAACAACAAGCGTATCCATAACGCTTGAGGCTAGGGCTGCCCGTTGAACGTCTATGTATCGAATCCATTCGATGTTTATTTTACGATGAATCGGATTGATTCGATGTTTTGACAAGAAGAAATTTCGATGCATCGATATTTTTTTATAAAAACATCGAATCCTAGAAAACACTAACTATGACGTGCTCTGTGTTTCAATTTGATATTGTAAGTCATTTAGTGTTTGTTTTATTTGTATTTATAATCCTTTATTTCATTCTTCAGTTAATCAATAATTGAATATGTAATGTATGAATTATTCTTGCGTAAAAACATTTCTGTTAATTTGCAATTTTTTTTTCATCTATAAATGTATGTCTTACCAATGCAACGCTATTTTTTTAAGTTCCTCGCATCTCTTGACCAGTACTACTAAACTAACACACAGTATCACAAAACTAAACATCACTACAGCGACAGCACCACTCTATTGGCATAGTGTTGGTCTACGTTCAGTGTTAAGCTATGCTTCGAAAAATATCGATGCAAGGTTTCGATGTTTTACATCGAATGAAGACATCGATGTATTTTCTAAGTGGACACCCCTACTTGAGACGTAAGTTGACAAGTTCCATGTGCCTCTCATTACACCAGCACCCTTGCCCTTGAAAACCGGAACACAGTAACGCTGACATTACTGCTTGGCGGCAGAAATAGGGAAGGTGGCAGTACTTCCTTGGACAAACTCTTTCGCAAGGAGCTCTACTGCTACTAAAAAGTTTAGCTTAAGGCGGTAGTCCGTTGATAGAGCGGTTGCTTTTCAATGTAGAGGTCCACGGATCGAATCTCGGTGCTGGTAAAATTACAAACACTTGAGACTTGTCGACTTATGTCTCAGGGTGACGGGCGAAGTGGGAGTGCCTCTTAGATCTCTGCGATTTGAAACCCTGAGTGGCACTGCAACCATTATGGACATTAGCGTCTGGAGAAAGCAAAAAAAAAAGCTGAGTAACAGAGAGGATGTCTTCAAAAATGAAAAATGTATATCCAAAAATATATAATAATTTACAATTATAAAACGAAAAGCTAATTAGAATAATAAACAATAACTATTTCTAATGTTCAATTAAAATAAATTACGTTACAATTAATTTTAGTAACTGGCATGACTCAAATAAGCTGTCGCGCAGGCGGGAAGGCGGTCGTGCGTCAATGCAATATGGCGTCCTTGAGGCGTTGAAATGCGCGGGAAATCCGCCATCTTGTCAGAATTTTTACACATGCTGTGCACCCACTTATAACTGATTTATCTAAAATGTTATAATTACACAGTTGACATGATAAATGATCTTCGTTTCGCAGACTAACAGTCTACCACTGTGAGTAATACGATTATAATAACATTCATTTCAATTAAATAAAAAAATCAAATCAAAAATCTTCAATGTGTCGAGGATATTTTTGCATTTTGTTACTTGTTAATTGGTTACGAGTTATTTATGTAATTGCAATAAAAATTTTAAATATTTGTATGAGAATTATTAACCTAGTTACTTAGCAATTTATTTTAATAAGAATTAAAATAAATTGTACTGTGTTTTTGCCAACCTTGGAACTACCTCCGTGGCCGAACGGTTACCATGTCGGATTGCCACGCAGAGGTCCCAGGTTCGATTCCCGGGCCGGGAGACATATTTGTATAGCCTACATTTGTTTCTCTCGTGAGTTTGAGTGTAATTCGTGGTTGTCTTTGTGTGTGTCCATGGCAACCGCGACACAGGGTTTCCTAGTGCGGGGCTATGTTGAGTGTGTCCGTTATTATTATTATAGGACAACCGCTCTATTAACTGAACTACAAGATCGAGTTAGCAGACCTTACCAATTCATTATGCGTTTGTTACAGATCTTTGTTTACGGTTGTAACTGTTTTTTTTCCGTAACGCCACCTATGAGTATTGTGTTGTTACCCTAGATTGCCGAACAGACAACGATTTTTTATAAAATCAAGTGACGGGACGAACAAGTCGTGAGCCTGATGATAAGCGACACGCCTGTCCATAACAGTTGCAGTGCCAATTAGAGCTTTAAATCGCGAAGATCAGGGTGACGGGTGCACTGCCACTGCACCCGTCAGCCTGAGACATCAGTTGACAAGTCCCATGTGACTGTAATTTCACCAGAGTTCTCACCCTTGAAAACCAAAGCACAGTTTTGCTTACTATACGGCTTGGCGGCAGAAATAAGTAAGGTGGCAGTGTACTTCCCTGGACTTTTCATAAGAAGCTCTACTGCTGTTAATCTACTCCAGCTTTTAAATTACACTCTAGGATCAAACAAATAAGTACCACGGCGAGCCGGGCTTAACCCAAGGACCTTTAAAACCTTTTCAACCCTATTAATCCCTGTTAAATGGATGCCCCAACAATATGGTTTCCCTTACGATTGTGTTAGCCTATCATATGGATATCCGTTCGAACAAGGTTAACTACTTATTTGTTGGGAAGAGGTATATCAATAACCACTTACCATTAACTTTGTGTTACCCGTTCGAGCATACAACACGGGAGAGGGGAGAGGGTTTCCGCATTATTTCTCAAACAAAACTTTCTGCTATTATTTGATGTGCGGAAGGGCGCGTTTACACGCTAAGAAATTCAACGTGTCTACCACAGAAATGACGAGAATGGTCACGACAAGAACTTTGTCGGATCTAGCCACGAAAACATGTCGTGTCTGTTGCAGACGAGAAAATGATGAGTACGTGATCATGTGACCTCCTTATATCGTCATCCCACCATTTTATCGCCTTTTTTCCGGTTCCTGGCCACTGGTTCTTAAATTTTGAATCGTTCTTTAGTTCCTTTGCCTCGCCATTCTGATTTTGTTTCGTTTCATTCGTCACTCCTTGCCCGATTGCGGCAGCGAACACGTCTTCTCGTTAGTTTTGGACCGTTTACCAGTTACCAAAAATTTCTTGTGCAATATACATTTTAAAGATCACAAATATTAATAAAACGGGAATAATATTTATGAAATTGCATTTGTTACCACTGTTTCTTCTCCTCTTTTGAATTTTGAACTTTAAACGTACTGAGCAAGATGACCATTTTCAAGGGAAAGATAGAGGGGAAATGGTCGACCTAGGTGCAGTTACAAATACCAAATAAAGGGAAAGGCCGGTGTCGTGTTGTATAAGGAGGTCAAGGCTTATAAAAGAGATGACTGGAAGATGCTCCACCGACAAGAGTATAACTCTTAAATTTGATGATGATACGAAAGTGCATAAGCGAGTGTGAATATAATTACAGCTGTAGGTGTAAATTGTGATTGTCAAGAGGTTGTAATGTTTTATAATGTATTTAGTATATATTATAATGTATACATATAATGTAAAAAAAATAGATCAAAGCAACAACAAAATTTCTATCTAGACAGACTGAGAGTAGGTGTTGCCGGTGCAGTGCTTTAAATTTGGGTTTGGACGTTTGTAATCTAGTTATTCATCTGCTATGTTCCGTGACACGTATTATTTTTATTACCGGATCCATTGAAAAACAGTGTCGTAGCATCTTACTTCGGTGAGACGACAATAATGATATCTTCAATTAATATTACGCTAATTAATTTTTTGGTTGTCTGATTTTATTTTATTTTTCCAAAATTCGGGGAGTGTAATATTAGTAAATCAAGTCACTTTAAAAACAGAAAATAACAAAAACTAAGTTGACATTATAAGCCGAGTGGATAACAGATTTCGTAACAGAACAGCGCATACGCTGTCTCCCACCCGAGCTACGATAAAAAAGTCGTTAAAAACCAAAAACATTCGTAATGCATGTCAATTGGGAGAGCATCAAGCACGGTATGCTGAAGCGCTGGTTCAAATCCAGCCGGATCAAAGGAATTTTTCTGAGCGTTCCAACGTTTGTTTATTAGTCATTGACTTACAAATAAATGGACGACGGGTCTAATACAAAAACCACGAAAAAAATGTCCCAAGTCAACTTATAACACGTAGTGACATGTAAAGGAATATGAAAAAGCTAAAACGTTGAATTTAAATTGTAATGTCATCCCAGTACTGTCTAATTTTGCTTGCTTCGCTGTCAGTCGAACAAACGAAGACTAAAGCGTGAATGACGCTCTGTATACGATTTTAACGCCCTATAAGTTCGGACACTTTTTAGCGCGGACCCGACGTCCATATAATTGTAAGTCAATGTTATTAGTAATAAATATTTTGTAATAGATATTTAAAATTGTAAAAAATGAAAACCTCCTCTTCTGATTCCGTTAAAAATAAAAGGTTTAGCACACCTGCATTCACCATTTAGTTCGAATACTGCCGAATCGAAGAAATTTTTCTAAGTGTAGTCAAAGTCAAAGTCAAAGATTATTTATTCCATAGGTAAAATAAATTTACACTTGAAAACGTCACATTTAAGCTACTGCTCGTTCACTACGCTGACCTCCCTGAGAAGAACGAGCAAGAAACTCTAGGGATTGCTCTTTTCAAAT
>NW_020653777.1:154215-169533 GCF_003589595.1 Hyposmocoma kahamanoa
CATAGACTGAAGGATCTGCTGGATAAGGAGAGCAGGATCGCTAAGGAGAAGGAGGAACGGCATTTCAAGGTATGTCAAACCAAGGCATATGGAACAAAGGGCAATGTATGATTCTGGTTGATATTCGCAGTTTCTGCGTACTTGCATAACAAAAATCCATGGAAGTGATCCTCTTTTCTCTCTCTCGCCTCTCTGAGATATTTATTTGAGATAGAAACAAATTCTTTCATTTGAAATACACGAAATACTCTCTGCTCTTTTAGACGGTAGAACGTCTGGAACAATCGCACAGCAAGGCAATAGAAACACTAAAGGCGGAGCATGCAACAGCGGCCGCGTCCAGTAGAGCGGCTCTCGAGCGAACACACGCCGAGAGAACGAGAAATGCGCTCGCGCAGTTGAGGGCCGAAGCTGAGCAAGAAGCCAAGAATGCTGATAGGAAGCTGCGGGAGGTTACCACTAGGGTAAGTAATTAGATTATTACTAAGATAGCAATACTTAATATCAGCAAAACTTCTTATGAAAGAGTTTGTCCAGGGAACCACTGTCACCATACCTATAGTACCAATCACGGAAGAAAAAAACAATGGAACTGCCTAAATCCTCGATTACTATCATAACCTCCGTCGCTAAAACTCACACATTCATAATTGGAAACATTATAAAATCTTAATATCGTTGTTTCAATTTTGAAAAGAAATAACAAATCACTGCTAATATAATTTAAACTTTGCTCTGTTGGCTTATCGTTGAAATTTTAATAACATCAACTATTATTGCAAGTTAGGACGTTTTGATTTTATATTCAAATTTCAATCATTGTGCTGAAATCTAGCGATTAATAGCTCAATGACGTCGAATTCGAGATGTTTACTTAATTTTTCAAAAAAGAGGCGACCATATTTTTTTATAATACCAAGTAGGGGGATGAACAAGTTCTGCGCCTGGTGGTAAGCGACTCGCCTATTTGTAACAGTTGCAGTGTCACTCAGAGCTTTAAATCGCAAAGATGCCGTCATCCTGAGATATAAGTTGACAAGTCGCATGTGTCTGTAATTTCACCTGCACCCAAACCGGAACGCAGTAATGCTCAGTTTACTGTTTGGTGGCACAAATGCCACCAAAGGCCACCTCACCTGGCAGTACTTCCTCAGACGAACTCTTTCACAAGGAGCTCTACTGCTACTAACGTATTTGGGCTCATGAAATTAGTTTCGACGAGTTGTTATCTTTCTGAAATTTTTCCAGTTCGAAAACCTAAAAGAAGTGCTAGCAGCCAAAGAAGCACAATTTGAGAAGGCATTATCAGAGGCCCACAGTAAAGCAGATTGGGACGTCATGCAATTACGCCATCTATTGGACAAGGCTGACATACAATACGCCAATAATGTGGAACAGATGAACGAGCGGTTCGAGAATGAAACAGGTCAGTGAGTTTTCTAAAAAATAAATACATAGAATTGTAGTCTGTCTTTTTTGAAGACGGAATAAAATGACAATTACAGGTTTGCCAGTTTTCATAAAATTTTAAATAGTCATGTAGTCGTTATCGACAGTTTTATCGATAGATTGGAAAGACGGTAAATCGAAATCAATTTTTATTCATATTATACGTTTTAATAAGAACAGGCAGATTTGATGATCTACAATGAATTAAAATTAAAAACTAAAATAAATCCTCTTTGTATTTTTAATAGAAATAGTTCTAAATGCAGTGCATGTATGTAGGAACTTACAAAAATTGACAATTCAAATGACCCTGTGCCCAGCAGTTGGACGAATGATAATTGGCCAATGATTATTCAAATGAAACAAATTTGCTATTTATTGCATAAGCGTGAACATTCCGTCGATAGTCGATAGAATATTTATCGACTGCAATCACTAACTACTCGCAAGCGGGCAACACTTTTACTTTTTTCTTCATTCCGCATGGAACAGGCAAAGATCAGAGATCATACTGCCTAGTCATTAGTTTCTCTTTTTCTTCAATACAAAATCTTTCGATTTAGTGTTCAATGTGAGATTCAGATTAAGTCTTCAGTTTAAAATATGAGCAATGAATTGTCATTTTACTGCATCTTCCTTAGCAAAAGACAGACTATAAAATAGAATACGTTTATTTGCCAGAATACAAACAACCTCACAGAACTATATCACTAACATGATAAAAATACAGTTTTATCCAATGACTTTAATTCACCAGGTTTCATTTTTGTACAAAAGTAAAAGTATTCAAATAAATCGCTCTGAACGGTAATAACTCTGTGTGGTATGAAAAGAAAGCGCTAGCTAATGCAAAACGCAGGAGCGGGGCTAGGAGATGTCTACCATACCAAACATAAATCTGTAAAGTGTCAGATAGTACAACTAAAATCTCCTCCAACTAGTGTTTTGCAATCGCAATGCAGTAGGAATATAATGTCTGTGACTACATGCTTGGTTAAAAACATCCTCTTTTGCCTACAGATCGTCTGAATGAGGAGTGGTCGGAAAAACTCCGCGTAGTGGAAGAACAGGCGTCCTCGGCAGCTGACGAAGCGAAGAAGCTGCTGGAGACCACCAGAATGAAGCTCATTGCGGAAAAGAACGATCAGGTTAACAAACTGAAGGAACAACATCGACTGGAGATGGGTGAGTTTTTTTTTAGTCATAAGACGCACTCTATGACATTAAGTTTGAACTAAAGGTCACGTAGGCCTTGAAGAGTGTGAGTTAGATGCGGAAAAATTCCTTGTACGGTATACATTTTAGAAATAAAATATACTGATACAGATATTATTAAATCACAATTTGACTGCCTCCGTGGCCGAACGGTTACCATGCCGGACTGCCATGCAGAGGTCCTGGGTTCGATTCCCAGGCCGGGAGAAATATGTGTATGGCCTACATTTATTTCTCTCGTGAGTTTGGGTGTAATTAGTGGTTGTCTATGTGTGTGTCCATGGCACCCGCCACACAGGGTTTCCCTAGTGCGGGGCTATGTTGAGTGTGTGCGTTATTATTATTAAAGAATACGGCAGAGAAAAGAACAAAAGTGCGACCTCACCTATAAATTTTTGTTGACTTAATTTGTATGCGTCTGTTTATGAAAAATTTGTGAAAATATAGAGTTCAAATTCCTGAACAAATTTACTTTTGAGTTTAATATTCTGAGAAATCTGTAATTAAAGATATTTCAGTTTGAAGTTTTGGAGATTAGATTTGACATAAGTGAATGAAATATATTCGGCATATCATCAAAATAAATAAACAACAGAACTTAAACAGAGTTAATAGAAACTGAATGGTGTCGTGGTTTTGTGACGTCATCTATCCTCAACATCGGGAACTTTTTATCAGTTTTACCACTTTCTTGCGTGGCATGTTTGGAGAAGGAATTATCTACTTTGTTTTTTGTAATAAAGTAGTTAATCTCGTATTGGAAATCGGTCGTACATTTTATATTACGTGAACTAACTTAATGTTGACCAATCTATACGTAGGTATTGAAATTCTTTTTTGGCGATTAGACGTCGCTCAACGTTAAGAAACTAAGGGTCGTATTCCAGAACTCAACTCAATGCTCAAGTCAGAATTTGAGTATGATGCAAAGCACTCGAAATCATACTCAAGTCCCTGCCATTAGGGTCGTATTTCCAGTGCTTGTGTTTCCAGTGCAATCCTGACTTGAGCATTGAGTAGAGTTCTGGAATACGACCCTAAGAAATTTATTAAAATAAAAAAATTTAATATGAAATTATATTATAATAGTATAATTTGAGCTATCGAATGAATTTATTGTATTCAAACATTGACTTACAAATAAATGGACGACGGGTCTAATACAAAAACCACCGAAAAAAATGTCCCAAGTCAACCTATTTAAACGTAGTGACATGTAAAGGAATATGAAAAAGCTAAAACGTTGAATTTAAATTATAATGTCATCGCAGTACTGTCTAATTTTGCTTGCTACGCTGTCAGTCGAACAAACGAAGACTAAAGCGTGAATGACGCTCTGTATACGATTTTAACGCCCTATAAGTTCGGACACTTTTTAGCGCGGACCCGACGGCCATATAATTGTAAATCAATGTATTTAAACATGTAATTATGACATTTGAAGATGCACAAGAATTATTTAAAATAATTTCGCCATTGTTCTTTCATTGAAAGATTTAAGTGTAAGAATCGAATGAATGTGATTTTTCCGTTGATGGAATTACAGGCGTGTGGATGTGCCCATGTGGAACTTGTCAACTTGTATCTGTCGGGTTCTGTATTCTGTTGTTCTTTTGGTATCATAAAAAACTAGTGCCGTGAAACTAAACTAGCTAAATAACTAAATAAAGTGTAGTATTTACATGTAAATATAAATTAAATTCGCAGAGGAGCAGTGGGAACAATTCATGATAGATAAAGAGACCTGCCTGACAAGAATGAAGGCGGAATGCATCCAGGAGGGCGAAGAGGATCGTGTCAAGAGGGAAAAGGACTTACTTGAAGAGATTGCTGGTTTGTAGAATAAAGTCCATTATTGCCGAGGCCGGGAAGTAAGGGATTGCTGGACGAGTATGAGTCAAACAAGCAATCCTCGTACATAATGTTTATCTCAAACATATTAGAGAGTACAATCCATTACTGTATTTTCGTTAGACTCTCACTAGAACTATTTTTTGCGAAGAAATACGAAAAGGACAAAAAAAAACAGGAAAAATACCAAAGCACTTTAGTTTATTTTACACTAATAACTGACCGCTACTGGTACTGAAAAGAAAAAATGTTCCCTATGGAACCACTAATAAGTCTTAGTAGTGACATCGGGTAATAAAGATTAGTTTTTTTTTTAACTTCAATAATTCAATTTATTTTCGTATTAAGTTTCATTGTAGGTATTTTTCATAAGTTTGTCACGGGAGCGCGGACGGTGAAAAAAGCTGTTTAAAAAATGCAATACGAAGATCTGTAATAAAAAAGTAATTCGTAAGGTTTGTCGACTAGATCTATGAGTCAGCTAGTTAAGAGTCTATACAACCTCAAATAGCTTTGGTTGATTTCGCATAACACTGAAAGTGTAGAATCAATCACTTCGGAAAAAATATATAGTAAAATCATAGTAAAATTGAGAATATACACTGAGTACAATACGGTGTGAAAACACGATTCGTAAAAATTTTCACAATATAAAAAAAAACACTAACTTACCTCGAAATTTTAGAAGAAAACCTCTATATTCAATAGGTACAGTACATATACCAATGATTTCTTTTTATATCAACTGAACTAATAGAACACGTATAATATACGATATACTTTTTGCAAATGGCTTTAATTTCTTTTGTAAAAAATAAATTCTGAAATAAAGCCTGTGCTCCTGCCGCTCGATCATCCAAGCTAAATGAACCGTATTAGTACGGGAAAAACTACTGTACTGGGTAGTTTCGACTACGACGACGATGAAGGGCGTATGTACGCGCTAAGAAATTCGAGGGATCTGCTACGGAAAAGATGAGAATGGTCTTGTACACGACAAGAACTTTGTCGGCACTAGCCACGAAAACATGTCGTGTCTATTGCAGACGAGAAAATTATGAGTATGTACACGATACGAATGCTTTCGGACAGACGTGTGTAGGGTAAAATGTGTCAGTGCATTACGAGTCTTCCTATAAGAAATATTTTGACTACTAAGCACGCAAGAAATATGTTGACGCTTAGAAATATGTTGACTACTAAGCACGCATAAACGTTCGTTTACTGACAATGCACCTCACCCCGCCCCATATAATAGCGGCAGAATGCGTCATGTCGGGCGTAGACAAGATTTTTTTCTTGTCCGGAAACGAGGTAGTGTACACAGTTCGTGTGTAGAAACGACACGAATTCTTGTATAGACCCGGCGACTTTTCTTAGCGTGAACACGCGCCCTAAGAGCGGTGGTGGGTAACAGACGCTGGTTCGAGGCCATTCCGATCGAAAGAATTTTCTTTGGTGTTCGATCTTTGAATCAATAATAATTTAACATATCTTTCACTAAATACAAAACTTTATTTACAGAACTCAAAGCACAGGTTCAATCAAAGTCTGTCGACTTTGATAACTTATTAGTAAAGGCGGCTGCATGTGGCAGGACTCTTGCTGTCACAGAGCAGGAGTTAAGGTACGATATTTCTCTTTTAAAAAATAACCATCGTTAATTGGATTATCTCTGCATGTTGTATTGTTGGAGAATCAGTTTTGTTTTTGTTAATAATTGTAATCTTTACTCATCCCCAAGAAATTGATTCATTGTATACATCAGGGGCCTTACCATGATCTCTTATTACACTTCAGTATGGGTTAGTAACGACAAAAAAGCGGTATAGTGATATGACATGAAGTGTCATGTAGCGCTGTCTCACAACGAACTGTCTCACATTTCAGTGTACCTAAACTGAATCGTAATAAGAGTTCATGGTAAGTCCCCAGATAATAGTAATCTCCAGTGTGGTAATGAAGCTTATAAGCTATGAGTACCAGAACAATAGAAATTGCTCTGAGGTCATTCCCAGAACACCCATGCCAGAACCAATTTAGAAATATTTCGCAATTTGGTCTTACTGGGAATCAAACCCGGGACCACCTCATTCAGCAAAATGTAAGTTTTGCCACTGTTTTACCGTATGTGCGAAAACAAAAAAAATCTGAATTTTCAAAGGCACTAAAACAAAAGCTATTTGTGATCTTGGCTTCAGTGAACCGGTAATATTAGGTAATTTGTTTTCCTGTTTTCCCAAAAAATTCCTAAAGGGTTCTAAGGTCCTTATATCTCCTGTGGTTTCAAATTTCCCCATAATATTTCAGTCAAAAAATATACAAAAACTGTTTAGGTTTGGAAAGAAACTGATTCTCTAACTTTAAAAAAATCCCCAAATGTGTTTGGTAGCAAATTTGATCCTTGACATTAGAACTTACCTTTTAAATTAACTTAATTTTCAAAGTAACTAATATTTTTGTAGTTGTTATTAAAAATATTGTCTTTTGGACAAATTTGGCTACCATTTGCATGTCGAAATTTTGCTTTATTTATTTATTATTAATTTTCATTATCTTTACTAATTAATAAAATAACAAGTCGCACTCTTGGTATAATAAGGCCACATATGTATTTGTAAGAGAAAGGCACATTAGTCTGGTTAAAAATAGTTACAGATTTTTTAAGCATTTTTTTTTTCTTCCAACATCTCTGTGCAAAACAAAAGAGTGTCGCTAATTTTGACTGACAGCGACGACGTCACAATAGTGGCCAGTACTATTTTTAAATTAGAAATATTCAAAAGACATTGCTTTTCCGCAGCCCTTCTTATGTGATGTCGTAAAAAAAGATTTGAAAATTCTAGGAATTAAATTAGTCGATAATTTTTTATACTTAAATTTTGGAGTATAAATAATGGTGAGTTATAAAATTTCACACATCCTCGTAATTCCCTGTGAGCATCAAAATGTACATAATATGTGAAATTGCGAAGTAATTGCATTCAAATTTCGCGCTCAAAAGGGATATTTGTATGTTTATTAATTACATGCACTTGCTCTTAACTACTACCTAGCTCTGGAGCAAAGATAGGATCTACGATGGAACGAGCTCGCCCAGAATATGCTTATTCAGTCGCACCTTAAAGATACTCGGGTTGCGTAAGCTCGGAAACACAGTCGCAGACAGGGAATTCCATTCCTGGGCTGTGCGCATAATAAAAGATGATGAAAAGCGCTTAGTACACCTGAAGGGAATATCTACCAAGTAAATGATGATATCCCGCCATACGTCTGGATGTCCGATGGTAAAAGGGTGCGGGCGGAATGAGCTGATGGAGCTCAAGGGCACACTCACCGAAATATATTGTGTAGAAAACCGACAGAAAGGTAACTTTGCGTCTGTGGGCTAAATTATGAAGTTTAGATTCGAGCTTATCGTCGCCAATAAGTCTTCTGGCTCTGCGCTCTATCGAATCGATTTTGTTTTCATTAAAAACTTTTATCTCTCGCCTTGAAAAGGCCCAAGTTATACCGTTCAGGTAACAAGTCTGCAGGCAGGGAATTCCACTCCAAAGCCGTTTGCCATATAAATATGGAAGCGAAACGTTTCGTGGGAATCCTTGAAATATCCACAACATTCTTCTGATCCCTCAATGATGGAAAGGCAAAGGTGGAATCAAATTATGTAATTCCATCGCACACTCTCCGTGATAAATATCCTTGCTCTGCAGCTTCGCCTCAACTAATTTGAGTCAACTATAAGCCTTTTGGCACGCTTGTCGATTGAATCCAAGATGGTCAGTCGGTATTTACCAGAGCCATCCCATAAGTGACAGCAGTACTCCATACACGGCCGGACTTGTGCTTGGTACAGCTGATACAACTGTCTATTTAGTACATTGTAATGTACTTTCGGCGTTAAGCGCTTTTTCCATTGTAGTTTACTGGGTTTTGGGAGGATATACATTTTTTTATAATATCAAGTGACGGGACGGAATCGCAAAGATCTTAGGGGCACTGCCACTGCGCCCGTCATCTTTACACATAAGTTGACAAGTCCCCAGTGCCTGTAATTTCAAGAGCACCCTTACCCTTCAAAACTGGAACCCAGTAATTCTAACATTACTGCTTGGCGGTAGAAATAGATAAGGTGGCAGTACTTCCTTGGACGTAGTCTTTCACAAGGAGCTCTACTGCTACTACACATAATTTATTCATATAGTTCGTTTTATTTTTATGATCAAAGCATTTTAATTTATTACCACATGTGCCTTTATTATACCAAGGGTACGAATTCCATATTATCCATATGCCATAACACTCATTTCATTATTATACATCATTTTACAGAACATTATTGGTATTTAGTTACATTCATCATTCATATTTGTCTCATTAAAAATCGCAATAAAATTGTCCAAAAGGCAGTATTTATAAAACAACAAAAGATACTTTAAAAAGTCGGTATGTCTGTCGGGAACTTTTTGTCAGTTCTGCTCTACCAGAAATAAATATTTATTTTGTTACCAAGAAACATGTTCTTTTTTCTAATCAAATAGCTTAGAGTTCTTTTTAACAATAGAAACTTCAGAATATAAATGTCTTGGATCAAATTCTGTTACTCAAAAAAACAGTAGTTATAAAACATTGTTATATGAAAATAATGACTTGGAAAATCGCTTATCGCTGGAAACGCTATTTAAAATGTAAATATTAATACACTTCAAAGAAAGGAAAGTTACATAGTATTTATTGTAAAACTGATTTTTTCTTATATAATTAAAATCAAAAAGTAAACGTTTCCACTGTTCACACAGCTGCATTAAGAGAACAAACGAAAGAAGAAAATATTTTCCCACAGTTGCAGCAAGATCGGGGCCGCAGTGTCAGCAGTGGCAGTTGGTCTACTTACTGGATCCCTGCGTTTGGCATTCGCCACCTTCCTTCTTGCATTAGCCTTTGTATTCTACCTTCAAATCGTTAGAGATAAAAACGCTAGAAAGATCAAACAAAAGTAACAACTTTTTCCTTGTAGTCCTACCAAGCTGGTAGAACCAGTCGACATTTAAAAATATATAATCACAAAAAATTAGTCATTCAAAGCAAATTTTTGTTTTCAAACCAAATGTACTGCCAAATTGGACTAATTGTTATCAAAATTAGTTGTCATTTATCAATGTTATAGTGTAGGTGTTTCATTTACAGAAATATTCATACATCTGTGTAATGTTTTCGTATTCATTATGTAATATATTTATGGTGTCTTTAAAATATTTGGTATAATGCTTTACTCATACCATGGACCATTAACTCAAGAAGACTGCTAACCGCGATACAAGACAGCGTAATCGGGTATTTAGTACCTATTGCGTACACCAGATGTCGCGACGATTACTAAATAGCTACTTTTATAACTATAGTACCGGCAGGCTATGATGGCCGTTTTGACATTTGTCCGCTCATCAAGTTTCGTATTAATTCATAACTGCGTTGAAGGAGCTAATTGCTGTACACTGTTGTCAATCGTGACGTGGAGTAAAATTTATGAAATGTATAATTTTACGACACAACTCGACATTTGTTTTTCGAAATTTTTATGTTATGTTATTACTATGTATATGTACTACCCCCTGCAATACTAGTTATCAATCTAAAACTTTATAGATGCGACTCGCATTTGGTTATATTTTTTTCGATAATGAATCGAGATTTGACCTCACTATTGTAATCTGTCAAAACGGCCATCATAGCGTGCCGGTATTGTTTTAGATTGACAAGCTGCAATTTATCAAAGCTACTCTAATTTCTAGTGATAACAAACAAATCAACTAGATGGCGCTTATTGCACAGATTGTCAATAGTACCTGCAATTTTTTATTTTGTTTAGGATTATCGCTATCCATATTAGGAAGCGTTAATTTGTAAATTCAAGATCAATATTTTAATAATGTTACAAGGAAAATAAAACTGACCTCTTATATTTCATATTAAGTGGATTTAATTGATATCCACGGCCATTTAAAATAAAATAAACCTTTCTACTACAGTGTTAGTATACATTTACTTATTGTTATGTATCTACATTGACATGTTATGAGTTACATTTACTTTATTAGTTATGCTATTAGTTACACTTATACAGATTGTTTTTTACATGGAACAGTTTAGGGAAATCCGAAAGCATAGACGATACAAGGAAACTGTCTTAGGAACCATTAAGATATTTTCATGAAAATATTTTTGGCATAGTTAATTTTTTGGACAAGCGTGAGTCTTTAAAAAATAATAAAATTTATATATTTTTTTAATCAGCATTAAACATCGACTGTTTTCTCTAAGGATCATTTCATTGTATATGACGAAAACTTCAAAATTCTTTAAAATTATTAAATTTCAAAATGTTTTATAAATTTTTATTGAATTGATATTCAATTATTTTTTGTGAAATTATTCGACTAGTTTGTTATAGTTATTAATACAAAGATCTCAGAAAAAATCCCTTCGATCCGGCCGGATTCTAACCGTCGTCTTCTAGCTTACCGTGCCAGACGCTATACTAACTAAGCCACGGAACGAACCAGCTGACCTCACGAATTTTTCTAAGTGCTTGCGTCGCGTCGTATCTTTGTATTTGGTTTTTTCAACGATTTTTTAGTCGTAGCGCCATCTATGAGAAATGTATGAAAATTTTATCACCCAGTTAGATATCTTTACAGTTACCAGCCCTGACGAGAGATGTGATCCTTATAAGAAACTGAGTCTATTTGCATTAAAAAAATTAGTCATTTATTAATTTTTGATGAAATAATATTTTATGAAATTTGGCCAATTTCTGCTGTCCCAATTTTTTTCATCCCATACAATGAAATGATCCCTTTATGAAACTGAGTCGGTCAGCATTTAAAAATATTTTAACCAATTTTATTCATTTTTAAGGACAACTCACGCTTAACCAATAAATTGACTATAACCATTGACTTACAATTATATGGACGTTGGGTCCGCGCTAAAAAGTGTCCGATCTTATAGGGCGTTAAAATCGTATACAGAGCGTCATTCACGCTTTAGTCTTCGTTTGTTCGACTGAAGCAAGCAAAAATTAGACAGTACTGCGATGACATTACAATTTAAATTCAACGTTTTAGCTTTTTCATATTCCTTTACATGTCACTACGTTTAAATAGGTTGACTTGGGACATTTTTTTCGTGGTTTTTGTATTAGACCCGTCGTCCATTTATTTTTAAGTCAATGACTATAACAAAATTGTTTTTACAAAAGAAGACAATGGTTCCTAAGACAGTTTCCTTGTATCTTCTATGGTTTCAGATTTCCCCATACTGTCCCATTTAAAAAAACACTAATATCTTAGTAGCTAGCTACAGTAGTAGCCGCCTCCTCGACGTAGGCCTCCTCTATTGTCTTCTATAACTCCCTATCACTGGCTTTCGTCATCCATTGTGGTCCTGCTTTCTCTATAAAAGTGTCTTCCCATCCTTTCCTCCACCGACCTTTACGTCTTATTATGTTTCTAAATATCCACTTTGTCACTCTCTTTGTACATTGATCATTTTTTATCCTACATAATAGCGTACCCACTTCCACTATCTATTCCTGGACATAGTGGCAGGACAGTGCGACCGGCATATCCGGCCTAGCCTGGAGAGCTAGTAGAGAATAAGCTAGATATCCCCCGGTCCCTCTAGCCGCTTAGGTTACTGGGAACTGCAGCTTGATTTTGATTGTCTCTCCCGATCGGAAACTGCGTCTTCTCCGAGTCGATTCACAACTGGCCGATCGGAAATTTTTAACATTTCTAATCGGAACAATAGTTGATTCAACTCACGATTTAGAAAGATATAGTAGGAATCAGGTTCACCTTATCGCTCAGAAACCCATCTGATTTCGAGACTACCCGATCGATTCCGATTTCAATCAAAATCAGGACGCTGGAGAGACGCCGTTTTTAGCGTCGGGAAGTGAGCGTGCCGTACAGCTCCGCCACCAAAGAGGAGATTTGGTAGTGGACAGAGGTGGCAACCGTTAGAGATGAGCGTACCTACAGCTCCGGTACCTATCTGGAAAATAAGGAGGGTAACTGTGCTGTACACCCGAGGCGGCTCACATAATGCCTAGCTTTCTGAGACCCGGATAAAGTCCGTGCAAACGGGCCAATCTGGGGTCAGGACTTGATTGAATAGGTCCCTGTGCGGGCTTACTTGCACAGGTTGTAGTGCCCTTCCCGTATACCCTACGGGTCGGTAGGGAAGGTCACTATAATCGAAACTAATGTAGAAAGATGTGAAAGTAGGCACACTTCCATTTAAAAGACCGTATAGTTTTCATTACATTTGTTCTTATTCTGATTGCTGTATTCTTTTATACTCCACGGCCATTTACATAATATAAACTAATCAGAAACAGCGCCATCTATATTTGTAAGGCGGAATTCTGACCTTTTTCAGAGCTACGATCGGTAATAAGGAAATTAGCAGTTCCTCTTGGTTATTGGTCCATTGTTATATGATATAAAACGCTTTGCTTCCAAATTTTTGCTCATTTTCGTGACATGTTTGTATGTTAGAGAGTAAGTATTTCATTTTAACAATTTTATATAATTTTTTATACTGACTTTGTGTTTGAAAAATAAAGTTTATAAACATATTTGTTTTTCAAGTTATTCTCTATTATTATCCTCTATTATCGAGTTCTTAAGGTAAAATTTTTACAATCTGATTGAGGATATATTTTAAAGTAACATATAAAGTGTTCAAAATAACGTAGACAATGATTCCAAGATTTAATAATTTCATTTATACAGTAAATACAGCACTATTATGACAAAACACAGTTTTTCTCCTTTTTCTTTTTATGCCTAACTTATCCCTTGATCCAAAACTAACAGAGAGGCTCTTGCTCGAGAAAAAGAACTGCGGGAGAAGAGAGCTGAAGATCAAACGAAGATTAAGCAAGTTGAAAGAGCTGGCAAGGACCAAATCGACCATTTGACGAGAAAGTGTGCATGTTTGAGGAAACTGTAAGCGTCTTCCTTTAGTTTCTTATTTATTAAACACGACAATATAGAAATAGTTATTTGTTATGCAAGAGACTCAAAACAACTTTTCATCTCACTATAGCGAGGAAAATGGTAGATGAAAGAAAAACAATTGAACTATAAAACATCAGTTTTTATAATTAGAAGAAAAAGTTTATCTTCCGATGCGTTCTGAATTGACAGCTCATCGATTTTTATTCTTGCTAGTACTTTATTTTGTGTGATTAACTGATTATTGAAATTATTTTAGTTCTTCGACGAATTAACATAATTTAATAAACACAATTAGTTATCTTTGTTGTCAATTTGATGTCAACAATAATAAGAATAAAATATAACAACGCATTGATATTACTACATAAAAAGTAATGTACGACAAATCGAGTAGTTAAACGTGTTATTATCTTTTTTTTCGTCGAAAGGAAAGATCAAAGTTAGGTGCCCATCGTCAAGTTCGAATATCAAACATCTTTTCCACGCTATCGTGCAAAAAACGCTTTTGCGCGCAAATTTCTAATAATTTCTAGAAAGCTTTTCCGATCTAGTGAGGTGAAAAGTTACTTTTCCGCAAGCGCTTTAGACACTTACTTTGTGATCAGAGCAACGGAAAACAACAACCTACTTTTCTAATACCAAGTGAAGGGACAAACAAGTCGTGGTACTTAGTAGAAAGAGACACTGTCAATGACAGTTCCAGTGCCACTGAGAGCTTTAAATCACAAAGATCTGAGGGGCACTGCCACTGTAACTGTCACCTTGAGACATAAGTTGACAAGGCCCTGTAAATTCACCAGCACCGTTCAAAACATTTACCTATTTTGGACCACAGAAGTACTGCAAAAAGGCCGATCTGTAACAATTTTTATTTTTTTCCTAGGGGGATAAGGTATGACGTTACTTCAAAAGAAAAGTAGATATTTTTTAAATTTATAATCTTTAAACATTGTTTTCTCGATTTGAAATTTGGTCACAAGCGCCCTTTCAACGGCCCTGTGAAGTTGTTAATATTTTACAAATAATCCTTTATACTAGGTGCAATAAAAAAAGACCCATTTCAAGAACCTATGTAATCAATTTTCAGTTTCGACGACATTCGCGCTCGTTTAGCATCCCGGGAGAAAATAGCCGAGGAACAATCAAAAGCGAAGGACAAAGAAATCATCCACTTGAAAGCTGAAGTGGCCAGACTTACTAAGATGTTGGTTCAGGAGAGGTAATTGTAGCCAATAAAACAATTATTATTTCTGGGTTTTTATCAGACGGCTGACAATCTTTCGCTCTCCCTTGAAGACCTATTCTGTCTACAACTGCCTTTACGACTGTAACTGCCTCCGTAGCCGAACGATTACTATACTGAACACAAAGAGGTCCTGGGCTTGATTCCCAGGCCGGGAGAAATATGTGTATGGCCTATATTTATTTCTCTCGTGAGTTTGAGTGTAATTTGTGGTTGTAATTTTCGTGAACTTGTTCTCACTCGGTCGGTTCGGCGACTTTCGAATCATGCTCGAGTCGCGGTCGGCCGGCCGATCGTGTCCAGCTCCGTCAAACCGTCGAGTCGAGTTGCAACGAATTACTCGAATAAAATACAACTCGTCGCATCTTTATCTCTGCATTGAGATTTCGACTTTCGATGCCATAAGCGACATCTATGAGAGATATTATGAACCTTCTCACTCACTTGTTATATATTTTTTATTACTAGCATATCATATCGATAGTGTAATGTACGTAGGAATATTTTAGATTATTGTACAAACAAACATTA
>NW_020653777.1:169543-193888 GCF_003589595.1 Hyposmocoma kahamanoa
TGTAATGTACGTAGGAATATTTTAGATTATTGTACAAACAAACATTAGTTGTTTACCATTCTCATCATGTAAGGACTATTGACAGTTCACAACTTAGTAATCTATATGTATACAAATTAGTTAATGATATTGTTTTCTCTCAAGAACATTCTCGAAATGTGTACTTTAATCTCACTCAGGATTTGGTAACGATATAAAAGGGCCCTCTCCTTGTTAGGATGACACAGTTAACTTTAGTATACCAAATAGTCTAGTCGTATGTAAGTTTATATTGTAGTACTCGTAATAAATAATTACTTGTGAAAACGCTGTCTGTTGGTTGTGAACATCTCGCCGAAACCCCGAACATTACAATAGCACTGACTTGTAAACGCGGAACTATGGGACATATTTGCCATCGCTGAGAAAGGATTGGCCAATTGTTGCCCAGGTTGCGCCTGAGGTACAAGTAATATGAGTATGTCCTATTGGGAGCCTCATTTCGTGCACTCCTTTTTGACGCTTAAATAGAAGAATAATAGAATTTCACATAGTATGAATCATAATTACATATCCAAAATGTGACGCGTCGCGACGCTTCGACTCTGCGCCAGTGTGAGTTGAACCTCATTGCAAGTTACGACGTTTTGATATTACATTAAAATCCCAATCAATATGCTGCCATCTAGCGGTTCGATGCTGAACGACAACGAATTGCCGTTATAATTTAGTATCCAAACAAGAAGCGACCATATTGCAGGGGTATTTCAATAAAAAAAATTAAAATAATACTTTCCGATGATATGAAAAAGGGTTCTAGAGAATTTGCACGAAAGAATGACACAACCATACAATACAAAGCAAAATGGCAGACTGAGCTCAGATAGGTCTTTCGAGACCTATAATTGACAGGCGTCATATGCTAACTAACAACTTCTACTGTATTTATTGTCCTGTGAGGATAACCGATGAAAAGAAAACACGTTTCAAATGACAATATCCTATTTTTGATGTTAAAAACGTTTACAACTCTTTTCAAGCTGTTATCTGTTAAAACTAAGAACAATTCACACATTTTTACTTAATTTAATTTCGTT
Source organism: Hyposmocoma kahamanoa (assembly GCF_003589595.1). NCBI lineage: Eukaryota > Metazoa > Arthropoda > Insecta > Lepidoptera > Cosmopterigidae > Hyposmocoma > Hyposmocoma kahamanoa. The sequence continues at coordinate 170,620 of NW_020653777.1, forward strand.
AAATAAAGGGTTTTCCAATTGGCGCGGGTAGATTTTGGCGGCCCGTGGCGGCCATTTTGTTTTGGTGACATCTGTCAAATCTTTTGTTTATTATACAGTTGCTTATGCCAATCATCATGGCAAGTTACACGATTGAACAGCACGTTCAAATGATAATAAAACTTTATTATCAAAATGAGTGTTAATTATTTGTAATCAAAGTCTATGTTTAAAATTTTACAGATTCACATTATATTGAATTCTAAACATACGGTGCTTCTAAAAACTACTTCTCTCTTTCTAGCTCACCGTCACTCGGCGCCAGAACTCGTGCAGATGGTTGTGAAACCTTCTCACTCACAGAATGCCCCAAGGGTATGTGACACTTCGTAGGTAAGCACACTCTATAACATAACTGCGACGTGTGACTGACAATTCCAACTCCTGACACCATTACAGCGGGTTTGTAGATCAGCCCTGTCTAATCTGAGTTCATTTACTATAACCGCTCACGCGATGCGCTCCTCCTACCGCAAAATGGCGGCTATTTGGTTTCGCAAAATAGAAAAGGATTCAGCTCAAATACAAGTTTTTATAAGTAAAATTTATTATTCTGCATTGCTAAATAAATACCCTCCGTACTACCAACAAAAACATCTCAAATAAAATGCAGTAATACACCGCCAATCCTGCACTTAAAAAGCACTAATGAAATTTTTGGTGTACTTGGATAAATATGATAATATTCCGTTTGAGTGGTTCTAACATTTACCATGAAATTACTCCTTAAAGTATAGTTTAATAACATTTATATTCAGGGTAAACTTAAAAAACGCTACTTACGGTAGGTTTTCAACAAATAAACACCGAAATCACCAGCCCAAACAATAACACACATGATTGTCGTGACGTATTTTTGAAGTTGTTTATTTTTTTTATAAATGACAGACCCAGGCATTAAAAACTTTATGGTTTGCTAGAGTAGTTACCGAAATAGCAATTAATATTAGTTCTTTTACCTGTTATAACTTCAATTCCGATAAATCGGTATAAAATCATCACCGGCACCTCTAGGTGTGGTATGCGTCTACGGCTGCATGTATCGCGTGAGCGGATAATTTTTAGAACCATGGACCACTTCATGAACCTAAAGAATATCACCATGATTAATTAATTGTTAAATACTTTTTAGTTGAACAAAATAACATTTTCTTTCCAATCCATATTATTAGTTTGGCCACAGAATATACTTTTGACTCTGTAATAGATATTCGTTATGTAAGGCTGCAAAGTTGATGTTTAACGCGAGAGCTTGTATTGAAACGTGAGCAAGCGAAGGAAGCTAAGATTAAAATGAATGTTCAAAAGTAGATTCCGGAGCGTAGCGAGGGTTTCAAGGCACGACACGCAAAACAACTTTGCTGCCGAGCGACACACACAACTTTTCACCTCACTATAGCGTGGAAAATGGTAGATGAAAGTACAATTTGAACAAAACATCAGTTTTTTTTATTCAAAGGAAAAGTTTCTCTTCGGATGCGTTCTGAATTTGCACCTCATCAATTTTTATTCTTGCTTGTACTTATAATTTTGCACGTTTATTGAAATTGTTTTAGTATTTCGACGAATTAAAATAATTTAATAAACGCAATTATATAATTATCTTTCTCAATTAAATGTTAACAATAATAAGCATTGACTTACAATTATATGGACGTCGGGTCCGCGCTAAAAAGTATCCGAACTTATAGGGCGTTAAAATCGTATACAGAGCGTCATTCACGCTTTAGTCTTCGTTTGTTCGACTGACAGCGAAGCAAGCAGAATTAGACAGTACTGCGATGACATTACAATTTAAATTCAACGTTTTAGCTTTTTCATATTCCTTTACATGTCACTACGTTTAAATTAAAATAAAATGTTGACTTGGGACATTTTTTTCGTGGTTTTTGTATTAGACCCGTCGTCCATTTATTTGTAAGTCAATGATATTAAGAATAAAATATGCAACGGATTTATATTACATAAATATGTAATGTACGACAAATCGCGTAGTTGAACGCGTCATTATCTTTAAGATAAAAGTTAGGTGTACCACAGTTCATCGTCAGGTTCGTTCGAATTTCAAAAACCTTTTCCATGCTAGCGTGGAAAAACGCTTTGGCGCGCAGACATCTCATGAGAAAGAAAGCCTTTCCGAGCTAGTGAGGTGAAAAAGATATTAATAATCCCAACAATTAAAAAATACTGCCATCCTTATCATAAGTCACGTAATCGCATTTTTAACGAAATTGAGTTATTGACATGCCTGGGATCAGCTAGACAAGATCTGCAACCCCATCTAATCGGTTTTTTATTATCTTAATTAATGTCAGTTTTATTGTGAAGTGAAATAAGCGTAATTGACTTTTTTTTAGGTGACAAAAAAGCTTTAGGTGCTAGTATATCGAAAGTTCCGAAATGCGAATGTGTTAGTTATGACAAGCAGGGCAGAATACTATTCACGATTATGAAACCGTGGTAGTATAATGGTTTGACCAATTGGCTCTCAAGTAGATAGTCGTGGATTCAAATCAGACGTTGCACGTTATGTGCAAAAGTTTAATTTCATTTGAAATTTACAATGAGCTTTTCTGTGGAGGAAAACATCGTGTGGAAACTTGCGCACATCTGCAAATCAATATATGAGATGTGTGTGAAGTTCTCAATCCGCCATTGGTTGAGTACCGCAGTATTGGTCCCATTTAAATTTGCAGAAAATAATCCGCCTCTAAGGGTGGCAAACTAGGGGATGAATTTCAATAAGACTTGTCAAATAGATGTAAACATTTCCACGCACTATCAAGGTCGCTTATTTTTTTTTTAATTTATATATTATTGGCTTACCATTATACAAAAATACATTAGCCTATTTCATATCAACTATTGATGACACAAAGATACACTTACATACACTGTTCTTATAATGAAATTTTTCTTCCCCTTTTACGTCTTTTTGAATATAAATACGTTTGTTGTTTGATTAAACTATGTCCACTATCCATATCACCTGAATGCTAACTGATTGTCCAAATTAAACAATCAAATTATTATTTATTAAAATTCTCAATGTTGAATGTTGTGTTGTAACAAAATAACATTTTCCTGTTTATATTCGAGGTCTTCTTTATCGAGTAAGATGCCAGTTTTTAATCTATTACGTGTGTTAATTATTGTTTTAATATTTCCACCATGTTTCAATCGGACAGTGTGAGAAATTAATAAAGAAGTGCCTGTACAATTTTGGTACATAAATACGCCTAGAATTTGATGTTGAGCAATACGTCGATGTATTTTGTTTGCCACTATAATATTGTAAGGCACTTAGCCTGAAAAGATGTAGAGTAAGATGAGAACGGAGGTGGCGTGTGCTTGCCAAGAAAGTTCTTATTTAATTTCGAAGTAATATTCTTGCTATAACAATTTATTAAACTATGAGTCAACTGGAGTACTTAAGTGTTTAGTCTTTACTACACATCGGAAATGAAGATATATTTTTTTCGGATCTAAATGAACAAAAAAGACATTTATTTCTCCACACAACATAAGGGACCTAAGTTTTGTAATTTTAAATCATTTCAGTTGTGCGTGGATGGAGTGTCAATGGTTGGATGTAATTTCAATTTGTAGACTGAACTAATAAAACGAGATAAAAAATTAGAGGTGCACAGAGATTTCCATGGTAGTTTTAAAAAGGTAACATCATTCGTTAGTGATTGACTGAATGAATGCCATCACTGCCTTCCCACCGCCACTCTATGGAGATTCAAATTTCCATTGCAACTAGTAATTAGAAAACCTACGGTACTTAGAGCACGAACCATTTGATAAAAATTTCAAAAACTGGAAGAGATGGAAAAGACTCAAGCGACAATCATTTCTTTCAAACGTGTAATTTACGTATAGCGGAACGGGAATTAGAAAATTTTAAAACCAAACTTACGGTAATTAGATTTTTTTTAAATATAATATAAGTGCGCACTTGACCTCCATCTCACCTGATGGAAAGTGACGATGAGGTCGACGATGGAGCATGCACACCTTCTTAATGCTAATTCACTCTTGCCTTGAAGATACCCAAGTTATAACATTCAGGGAACAAGTCTGCAGGCAGGGAATTGCATTCCATAGCAGTTCGCCACATAAACGTGGATCGTAACGCTTAGCCAACGCCTAGTCCCCCGGTGATGGAACGGGGAAGGCGGAATTAAATCGTCTAAATCCATGATATTTATGTACATTGCGAACGGATCCGTCGACACTGGTACATTCGCACTATTCGATTTAATGATTTAGGGATGAGTACTTTGAAAGGCGGTGGCAATTATACCTTCCGGCAGGACACTCGGAAATTTGATAGTAGATTTTAAAACAATGGCCGTCATTATATTTTTATGTTATTACATGAACAGTATTTTGCCATTCAGGATCTCAAAAGGCACTGGTGTAATTCATTCCGGACTAAAACGAGAACTAAATTTGCAGACAAAGGTAGCTTCCGGACAGGCTACGATAATTGGAGAACATGGGTTTGAAAAACAAAATATATGTGATAATTAAGTAGCAGAGCTAAAATCTTAAAAATACCTTTAGATAAAAGTATAAAGTACGTAAAACAAATATTTGTGGTTCTTTATAATATTATACAGAGACAGGAAAGGTCCGCACATAAAAAAATTTGCTGTTTTGAGAATGGCCGATATACGTGTTTAGATCCGAAAAAAATATTTCTTTATTCCACTGTAATTGTTTGTTTTTGGAAATGTCAAAATATATATATAATAATAAAATTTAAACCTAACAGTCCCAGGTAACAAAGCGCTCCGGAAACGGCCGACGCTGCCCGAGCTACCAATCGACAAGCCGCGTGATGCTCTCCGACCACGCGCGAAGAGCGTCGATCTACCCCCTGTACAGGTGCCAGTTAGAATCAAACAGTTAGAAGAAAGGTATAAAGAATAGAACTAGATGTAATTTTTTTCCCAGTGGTTATACCACAAATTTTATTTGTATTATTATTTTTTATATGTAGAAAACCAAATAAATAGTGTCTACTTCTGGCACTAAGGGTATTTTTTCTTTAATCTTTTTAATTGTCACTAAGTTACGAAAAATTTACTTTCGTAATTATATGAAGTAGTAAATACTGGTTGTTGCTATTGTTCTGGTTAAAAGTAGAACAAGTAGTAATTTTTGGAACGTTTAGTAATGCAAATACTTTATTACCTGTAGTTCTACTAGTAGAGCCACATGGAAAATGGTGGATTCGTAAAAAATGTGCTAGTTAAATACTTTATACTCTTTGAAATTCACAAAAAGTTATAATAACGAAGTGCAAAGAGAATTTTAAGTATTGTTTAATTAACTCTTTATTTATAAATATTAGATGTTCAATAAAAACCAGTACAAAATTGAAAAAGTATAAATTTTAATTTAAAAAAAACACTTTAATGCTAAGTCTATAAAACGTGCAATTAAAACTATATTAAATACGAAAAAAAATTAAATAGTGTTGTGAAGATTCTGCTGCGTATATTTCTAACTTTAATCAATGTTATGCCTAACTTACAATACAAAGCCCTAAATATTATACGTCAAGCTTTAGATTTGTAGAGCGCCATTTTATTCGCGCGACTCGCAAATAAGCGATAAAATGTTATACAAGTATGACAGACACGGCGCTCTACTAAACCGAAATCAGTCGATTGTATTTTTCTAAAGTTCTGTATGTAATACGGCATAGGTGGTGAACGATGTATCTAGGAGATTTAATTTTACATAGCGAAGCCGTTATTAATGTTATATAGTTATAAGCGTATATAGTTATACATAAGTTGAAAAGAACATACTTGTCAAAAACCTTTAACTTTAGAGATATGCGCAACACAGGTCATCAATAAATAAATTAAACTAAAATAGTAAATAATTCTTAATAAACTGTATTGATTTGACATCGAAAGAAATCTCATAAAAATATTTTCAACTCGTGACTGTTAGTTTTCTAAATGATAGTTTTCATACTATTCTGCTCACAGCTCTGTAATACGCTTAGTGCCATTTTTGAAAAATATTGCACTGATTTTTTAAATACAGCTATTTACCTAGAATAAGTTTTAATCTATCGGGCTTTTGGTGGCCAATTCTGGTCCCTTAAAAGCCATATGTTCCCAAATAAATCGCTTATACGTTTTCTGAATAAATAAACTTATAAAACGAAGTGCTTGCTCAACACTCGCATCACGGAATACTTTTCCCTTATCAACCTATACAAACAAGAAGTACACAAGCCATTTTTCCTAATAGTACTACTACAGTAGGACTGTCAGGAAAAATCTTTACAGTTACACTACTTACAAAATTTATGTAATTGACTGACATAAAGTCAAATGATCATTAACTGTAGTTTAAAATGTTCCGTTAACATATAAGCGATTAAAAACAAATGAAGTTGTATTTACTCGTTAAATTTTATGTAAATATTACTTTTTTAATAAACTTCTTTTTGAAAATTAGCTGTTTTGATTTTTATTTCTTAAGACGGTAAGTTTTTTTTAACGCACAACTCATCGCTCCGCACTAAGGAATCCCTGTGTCGAGGGTACCATGAACACACACACAAATTACACTCAAACTCACGACAGAAATAAATGTAGGTCATATAAATATTTCTCCCGGCCCGGTAATCGAATCTGGGTCAGTCTGGGAAATGGTAACCGTTCGACCACGGAGGCAGTTGATATTGTAAGAAAGAATTACAAGATATCTACTTTTTGGTGAAATGACAGACACATGGGCCTTGTCAACTTTTGTCTCAGAGTGTTGGGCGCAGAGGCTCCTCAGATCTTTGCAAATTTAAGATCTGAGTAACACTGCAACTGTTATGTACAGGTATGTCGCTTACCATCAGATGCACGACAGAAATATGAAATTATTTTTCCCTTTCATTTTAAAATATATTTTGCACGTGGGAAATTGTTCAGATGTCTGTAATAGTAACTTTAACCTATACATACAATGACCTTTCACGGGAAGTGGGTAATTCCTTTTTAAAAATTACACGTTTTGAGTTAATACACTATTAATTATTAATACAAAAATCGAACACTCAGAAAAAATTCCTTCGATCCGGCCGGATTCGAACCGACGTCTTCTTGCATTCCATGCCAGACGCTATACCAACTAAGCCAAAGAACGAACCAGCGGACTTCACGAATTTTTCTGTTTGTTGTCGTGTCTTGGTATCTGGTTTTTCAACGACTTTTTAGCCGCAGCGCCATCTATAAGAAATCTTAAGTATTTCGTCACCCATTTAGATACCTTTACAGCTACCAGACCTGGCTAGAGATGCAGCTGTTCACAAAAAAATATTGAATATCAATTCAATAAAAATTTTAATACAATGTCCACATCAGTGTCCTTGCAGCCTTTGCTGCTGAAAAACCGTGGCGACTCAGAGCTCGTAAAGAGTGAAGCCACGGTTTTTCCTGCCAGCTGCGCGCCGGCCGTATCTCCCGCCATGCAGCCCTCAATGACATTATCCGCCAGGACTTAACCACGGTTAACGTGGCCGCTATACTCGAGGCTACTGGCATGTCGCGAAACACCCGGACGAAATGACTCTCATCCCTTGGAGTATGGACCGGGCATCAGCCCTCACTCCAGTATGAGGGCTAGCTCCGCAGCTGAGCTGGCGGAAAGATTAAACAGTGATAAGTACGAGGACCTCGTCTCCGACTACCTATTTACACCCTTTGAAGTCGAAATCCTTGGTCTGTGGGGTCCCAGTGCATTCCGTCCTTTCAAAATTGTATCAAAAAAATTAATTGACTAAACAGTCTTTTAATTAGGAGATGAAACTATTCTTCCGGATTTATGTCGCGTATATTTGTTTTTTCAAACAAACCAATGTTTCACAAGTCTACAGTTAAGTTTCACGAGCATATAATGGATAAACCTACACATTCAATCAAGTTTTACAAACTCCAAGTCCTTGCAACAGAAGTCCGTTGACTACCCAGGATGCTGTGAGAGGGCATTGAAATTAAAAAAACATCCTAATTTCAACAGGGAAGATGGTTTCTCCGTACCACCAGTTTGGGATTCAGTATTTCCTTCGATGACAAATCCCAAACAGACAGACTGCAATACCAATTAATATGTTATAACTTATTACAATTTCCATTATTAATTAATATTAAATTGAATTAAAAAAATCATTAAAATATATATATAATTGTTAAAATATAATAACTAATAATAATAATAATAAAGAACTTTATTTATCTACATTTACAAAACAATTTAGTCGTAAATAACATCACTTATAGATATTGTGTAGATAAAAAGGATAGAGTCTCAGCTTAAGCTGTTTTTCAGACCCTACCTTTTTGAAACTCGCTACATTTTAATCATAATATTTGTCTGACGCGTCTCGAGTAGCTCCAAAAGATATCACAAAATAATAAATATATATATATATACTCACTTAATATATATATATATATATATATATATTAAAGTTATAATAAATCTATTGTCCTTATAGTACCTGAGATAGATAAAATATTCCACCCAAAAAATACTCAAATTTGGGGTTTAGGTAGAGATGAACAGCACCCGCACGTAAAAATATAATTACAAACTACATCCAATTACTTTCTGATCTTTGCCTCGAAAGTAACCAAAGCTTGCACTTTCTTTTAAAAGTACAACTGTAAAACATATGTAGTGTAAATAGGAATGTTCCTTGTAAAAGTTAAAAATAAGGTATTTAATTAATAATTTTTGTAACTAAGCGAAAAATAGAGTGGTTTGCATTAATACATAACTGATTGATGACTGTACCACCTGAATCAACTGTGACCATGGGATCTGTAAAGGGCCCGAAACATTGGCTTGTTTGAAAAAACAAATATATATACGCGATTTCAATCCGGAAAAACAGTTTCATTTCCTTTGTGTAACAACCACTGAAACCTAAGAAGTCTACTAATTTTTTCCCAAATGTGAAACCCATAGGCCGAAAGCTACCTTGCCAACGCATTACCATAGCCATACAAAAGAGGAATATTGCCAGCAACTTGGGCACCTTGCCACAGGGCACCCACTTCTATTCATTTAATTTTAGTCTAGAATAAGCTTTTATTGTAATGACTATATACCTTTAGGTCTTTACAATAATATGTGATATTTATTTTGACATAAAGTCTGACAATAAAGACGGATGGCAAAAGCTGACCCAATAATCATAAAATCAACGAAGAGCCGTTCATGGACTTCGCTAGTAAAATTTTATGTTTTAATTTATGTATAGTTATGTATATATTTTTGCATATTTTTAGAAGTCGGGAATAAAGAAATTGTAAAACAATTGCAAGAACACACCGCAATTGATTAAGTTCAACCACAGACGATGTAACGTTCTTGTACGTACGTTTCGTTTTAAGCATTATTGACCATTTATACAACCAAAGTATTGGTCATTTTATAGTACACACATAAATCAATATAGCTCTAAAATGCCTAATCAAATAATCAATTAAATAGTAATGACACAAAGTAAACATTAAAACACAATATGACAAAAATGTTTAGACAATATTTAAATGAAAGATAAAAAAGTCAGCACAGGAACGTTCTGACAAGAGGCCTCTTGCCAATGTCAATGTCACATTGAGATTGAGAACAATGTATTCTTCTAAGTATTTGAAGGTATCTATGAAAGAAAAAAGTTTTATTTAAAAGATAGGGAAAAAAAAATTGACGATTTGGCTTGATGGATTTCTAAACTGCCTCTGTGGCCGAACGGTTACCATGCCGGACTGCCACGCAGAGGTCCCAGGTTTGATTCCCGGGCCGGGAGAAATAGTTGTATGGCCTACAATTATTTCTCTCGTGACTTTGGGTGTAATTTGTGGTTGTCTATGTGTGTGTCCATGGCACCCGCGACACAGGGTTTCCCTAGTGCGGGGCTATGTTGAGTGAGTGAGTGATTGCGTTATTCCGATGCCGTACAACTAATATTAAAAAAAAAAGATTGAGAACAGTGTGACCATTTCTGCCATTTGGACAGACTTAATTTTTATTCATTTTCATTGCGGCGGAACATGTTGCGGCAGAATTTGGCAGATTCGGGAATATTCAACAAGTTCTTTATTATTTTAGAGAACAAACTGAAAACTTGTTGTTTTCTGTTCCTACGAACAAACATCTGATGCGAAATTGGGACAATGTTATAAACATAACCTATATCAACTTTACAACCTCAGATTCTACAGGCTATATTCAATTAGCTTTTTTGATATTGTGATAATGAATCACAAATATTCATAGGTCTGTTCAGTGCACGTCGTCGAAAACACTGGGTAACAAAACAGTCGCCATCCTTTATAACTCCTATTTAAATATTAAAAAGTTATCGATTAATTTCTTTCGTAGAATCTCGAAACCTTTCTCTTGAAAAGGCATTGACTTACAATTATATGGACGTCGGGACCGCGCTAAAAAGTGTCCGAACTTATAGGGCGTTAAAATCGTATACAGAGCGTCATTCAAGCATTAGTCTTCGTTTGTTCGACTGACAGCGAAGCAAGCAAAATTAGACAGTACTGCGATGACATTACAATTTAAATTCAACGTTTTAGCTTTTTCATATTCCTTTACATGTCACTACGTTTAAATAGGTTGACTTGGGACATTTTTTTCGAGGTTTTTGTATTAGACCCGTCGTCCATTTATTTGTAAGTCAATGTGAAAAGGTGTCATTTTGCTGATGTGACCTTATTACAATAAAAGTGAGAATTTTGGTTAAAAAATAATTCGTATTACAATAAATCATTTATTTATTTATGATACATAGGTTATAGAGGAAATACAACAATCACTGTGATCCGTCTTGCGGCATACTTAATTTTTACGTAGACATTCGTGAGACAATTTCTAAATACACTACAGTTATAAAAAAAATGGTTACCAATCAATAATACGAAATGACATTTTCCAGAAATAACGTTTGGTCGAAATTTCATAACCTCGAAAGTAATTTAGAGAGGAAAATGTTTTTCCTTTTAAACCTAACTTAACCTAACCTAACCGAACCTAATTGTGTCTTTGTTATAAACATTCAACATATCCTGTAATGAATTTTCGAACAAACGGTATTTCTTAACTTTGTGATAGGTTGCCAAAGAAAGTGCCTATAATAAAGTATAATAACTAAGAATATCATCATCAACATATTTTATAATCACACTGCTGGGTACAGGTCCGGGTCTCCTCTCGGGCGAGGTTACGGAACAGCCTGTATACGCACGTTTAGCATCGCAACCACAGACAAAGTCTGTGATCGCAACCAAACTGGTTTCTCCGAGCCACCGGACTGTGATGGCTTGCAAACAACGCGATATTTTATAAAAACACCGTGTTTTTTTTAGTTTTTCTTTTATTTCTATTTTTAATGATTATGAAAATATTATATTATCTATAGGAAATGAAACTATTTTTCCGGATTTAAATCGCGTATATTTGTTTTTTCAAACAAACCGACGTTTCGAGCCCTTTACAGGTCCCATGGTCACGGTTGACTGGAGTCAACGCGATTTCGTTACGATATACGCGATTTAAATCCGGAAAAATAGTTTCATTTCCTATGTGTAACAATCGCGAAAACCTAAGAACTTTATATTATCTAGTTATTTATATTGAATTTATTAAAATTGTTAAATATCACGATATTGTTTTTTCTTTTGTTATTATTTGTGACGCGCTTCGTCTATGCGCACGTTTATTTGTATTACATAAATCCTTGTATAAACAAAATTTTGTCTATATATTTAAGATTATGTGCGTATAAATATTAGGAATAGAGCAACACCCAAACAAACCCTTTACGTTTAACAGTGCCAAGTACCTAGATAATAAATTATTGTAATAATAATAATAATAATAATAAGCCTTTATTTCGGACCTGAATCCATATATAATTAGTAACAATATACCGGATAATGTCGTCGTCCAGAGAGGATGGGATGATGTTTTGTGTAGGGAGATCACTACATCGCTATTAGGTGAGGCATCGGGTGATAACGTGGCACGTCTAAAGGCTGCAATTAAGCCTGAATCAGGAGCGTGGTTGCAGGCATTGCCTTCACCCCATTTAGGCACACTGCTGGATAATGACTCTTTGAGAATTGCAGTTGCTTTACGGTTGGGATGTAAGGTTTGTGAACTGCATCACTGCATTTGTGGGGTCATGGTTGAGGAGAATGGCCACCACGGCCTCAGTTGTCAAAGGTGCGCGGGGCGGTTGTCAAGGCATCATGCGATTAACGATCTAGTTCGCCGGGCTTTGGTGTTGGCTAACGTGCCTTGTGTCTTGGAACCTCCGGGGTTGTGCCGTACGGATGGCAAGAGGCCTGACGGTCTTACATTGGTTCCATGGCGGAGAGGTCGATGCCTATTGTGGGACGCTACGTGTGTCAGTACATTTGCACCGTCCCATCTGAGTCACACCACCAGATTTGCCGGGTCAGCTGCGGAATATGCGGCAAAATTAAAACACACAAAATACAGCGCGTTGGAACCAATGTACGATTTTGTGCCAATTGCAGTGGAGACTGCGGGGACTTGGGCTGCTGAGGCCAAGGAATTTGTGCGGGAGTTGGGCCGCCGGCTCCGAGAAAGGGGTCATGATCCACGCTCTGGATCTTACCTGGTGCAGCAGATTTCACTGGCCATCCAGCGCGGTAATGCGGCTAGTGTGATGGGGACGTTTGAGCCGGGTACGGTTCAGAGCGGTCCCTTTTAATTTTCGTTCCTATTTGGTTTTGATTACTTATATTATTAGTGTTTTTGAATTTATAATCATATAAGAAGTACCAGTAATATAATACTGGTAGTTTCTTTTTTTATGTTTATATGTTTCATATTGTATTTCATGCGATCTTGAACTCTGTGGATATGATATTAGTAACAGACTTATAAACTATGTTAGTAATTTACATTGTTTACTTGATTACATGACATTTACTTATGTACATATTTACGAGTACTTTTACTTTGCAGCCCACTTAGAGGGCACTACATGCAACGAGTTGAGACGTTCATTGAAAGGACCAGCAACTCTATTTGCTACTGTAGTAAGGAGGCTGTTGGTGCTGGCGCGCACCCGCTGCATTAGGGAGGCTTGTCGCTTTCTTAAAAAGCTGGAAGCTGTCCGTAAAGGCTTCTGCGAACATTGCTGACGCGCTGCAGTAGCGCGGCAGCCCCAACAGCATCCTGAATGCATTATTATATTGGACACGTAGGGTAAATAAATAATAAAATAAGGTTTTAGGTCATAGTCCGCCAGGTTGGCCCAATGCGGGTAGAGGCTTCACGCGTTTTCCGAAGCTTCACATTCTTAGACGTGCAGCATTCATCACGGTGTCTTTCTCCGAATACCTCATGGTAAAATTTAAACTAAATTTTCCGGCAAACAGGTTAAATTAGATAAATAAATAAACACTTTATTCACTAGTACGACACAAACACAGATTGAATACAACATAAATACAAAATAAGACATTTTTTGTCATATCAGAGAAATGGCGCTGGCTCCGCATATGCCTAAGTTCCCTAAGGCACTAGTTTTCAGTCAGAACCAACGAGAGATGACTAAATCTAGAAATTATACGTTTATGGAAATGGTTCATTAAAACAAAAAATGTAATAAAGTGTGAATAGTGAATCTAAATTCAATATGTAAGTATAGCAAAGCATATGTATATTCAAATATGATTGGTCCACTTGCAAACGGCGCTATGTGATATTTTTAATGATTTCTAGTTAATGGCGTGAAATGGATCAGTGTTTTAAATAATTTCAAATACTTCAACAATACAATGCCAAAATTTGGTGTATTCTGAACAAATCAGTGTCAAATGTTGACTACTTTAAATAGTGACAGACTGACAGACAACATTAATACGAGGAATAAAAATGACAGTCGTCGTCATAAAGTCTCTAATTCATTTAAAGGTTTTAAAGATTGATAATCGAAATTGCCATTAACGAGGTTTAAAACAATTGTGAAACAAAAACTTTATATTAAAGGTTATTATACAACTTCTGCGTACTTGGGTGACAAAAATCCGTGGTAGTGACCCGTTTAGTTCTTGCAGGTATTCTCGATCTACGATGTGCTAATTAAACATTGTTATGATAAATGTATAATTACAATGAGCAACCCCTAGAGATTCTTACTCGTTCTTCTCAGGGGAATCTGCCTTAAGAATGACCAAAGGAGTTTAAACACTATGACGGTTTCAAGTGTAATTTGCTTACCTATGAAATAAAGCCTATTTTATCTTGATTTGGACTTAGTCCGTTATATTGAATGTCACTTAGAAATGACCCAGAATTACGTCATTGTATTACACCCTGAGGGTCGAGCGGTTGGAGTCTCACCGCAACGTGAACTATAATTCGTTTGTGGTGAGAATACCGACCGAACATCTTTCGACCTTCATGAAAGAGGAATTTTGGCCGAAGGGTGTCATATATCGGCGATTCCGCGGCCGGTTACCTGACACCAGATTGCGCCGCACGTCGCCGATAAGTGAAATCGTATAGTTTGTTTTTTATTATTATATTGTATGTATGTTAGTTTTAAGGTATGTATACAAGGGTCTTTTTGTTACCTGATATAAATAAATAAATAAAAAAATTAATAAAAAATAAATAAAATTACATTCTTCAGTTTGACGATGGATCTGTTACCTAGTTTCAAACTGTAATTCTCCTAAATTCCATCTGTATCCCGCCACATGCTGCTGTTAATGTGGACCTTGCATCCAGCCTGTTTCTCACGTCTTCGTTTTGGTAGATCTCGTATTGTGACAGTATCATGGCGGTTATCAGTTTTGCATGCAGCTGCCCTACTTTCATACCTAGAATCACAAAGTATGTAAAATTTTAATGCTGTCGTTAAGTCCAGTCGGTCAATTGGAGAGGGCTATAACTATGGATACTATAGACAAGTACGGTGCACGCCCACCGAAAAGTATGGTGTAAAGTTTTATTAGTAGTAGAGGAAGTACTGTCATCTCACCTATTAGTAATAATGTCAGCATTACTGCGTTTCGGTTTTGATGGGTAAAAGGCGCAGCGGCAGAGCCCCTCAGACCTTTGCGATTTAAAGCTCTGAGTGGCACTGCAACTGTTATGGACAGGCATGTCGCTTACCATCAGTTGTACGACTTGTTCGTCCCGTCACTTGATATTATAAAAAAAGTGCATGGGACGACCATGGGGTTTACTCTCATTCTCCGTTGCACATTCGTCCAAAACAATCACTGTCAAATAAGTATTACTTGGCCAAATTTATCGCATGTTGCGAATGAAGCTCCATATGGACCTCTCCTACTTAAAATGTCGTATGTTGAAATTGCCAAGTTTACAGGGGAGCCTTTTTAAGTTCTGAACTCACTGACTTAACCGCTCACGCGATACATGCACACCTAGAGGTGCCGGTGATGATTTTATACCGATTTTACGGATATCGAAGTTATAACAGGTAAAAGAACTAATACTAATTGCTATTTCGGTAACTACTCTAGCAAACCATATAGTTTTTAATGCCTGGGTCTGTCATTTAAAAAAAATAAACAACTTCAAAAATACGTCACGACAATCGTGTGTGTTATTGTTTGGGCTGGTGATTTCGGTGTTTATTTATTGAAAACATACCGTAAGTAGCGTTTTTTAAGTTTACCCTGAATATAAATGTTTATAAACTATACTTTAAGGAGTAATTTCATGGTTAACGTTAGAACCACTCAAACGGAATATTATCATATTTACCCAAGTACACCAAAAATTTCATTAGTGCTTTTTAAGTGCAGGATTTGCGGTGTATTACTGCATTTTATTTGAGATGTTTCTGTTGGTAGTACGGAGGGAATTTATTTAGCAATGCAGAATAATAATTTTTATTTAAAAAAACTTGTATTTAAACTGAATCCTTTTCTAATTTGCGAAACCAAACAGCCGCCATTTTGCGGTAGGATGAGCGCATCGCGTGAGCGGATAAGCATAACACGTGACTTTAGCATTTCTCAGTTTTATTCGTCAAAGCTCGTTACTCACATAGAGTATTATAAAATCCAAGATTTCGGTTAGATGACCTATTAGATTATCACTCTATGTGAGTAATTAGCTTTGCCGAATAAAACGGAGAACTTTAAACCGCTCCCCTGTAAACTTGGCAATTTCGACATACGATACTTTACGTAGGAGGAAACTATGGTCCAGACCTATTTAGCCAGCAGTAGAGATATAAGAAGTGGACGTACAAACTTACCAATGCACATTCTAGGTCCAGCGCCATAAGGAATGTAAGCGTCGGGGAAATTATTGCCATCAAATCGATATGGATCGAACACATCCGGTTTGTCGAAGTATTTCGGATCTCTATGCAGTCCATATAGAGATATGTAGACCGATGTACCTTTTTCAATGGTCACTTCTGTACCAGGTATCTGTAAATAAATTTAAAATAATAATTATGTACAATAGCAGTGTAACACCACGAGCCAACAATTATTTTAACTACTGTTAGGTAATTTTCAAATAGTGGGAAATTTTCCGCAAAAATTCCCAAAAAAATTGGAAAAATATAACTTAGAAGGCTCATATGTTCTACGTTTAGAAATATCTTATGAAGTTTTATTTAGCGTGAATTATAAAACAAACTTGCAGAGGCAATAGCCACTTATGGTCGTTATAGTGCAATCACGCGTAACTAGCATTTGAATAAGAGTCTCCATTCCGGTAATTTAGTCTTTAATCGCCAAATCACATCCGCAAAAACGTCGTGGCATTCAAATTAGCGTGATTTACGGGAATCTATTGTTATCAGTCCGTAGACAACATAAATTAATGCTTACATTTGATTTACATTGTATTTGCACTATACCCAACGTTATAGAAAAACAAGATTTAAAATGATTCCTTAACAGCGAAAAAAACCTCCAACAAACACATCACAACTATTTGAAGTGAAACAATTGACGACACCCGTCAATTGTATTCGAATCGGGCTAGCCAATCGGAGCACAGTTGTCACCGTAATGATTTGGCTGAAAAGTTTTCAAACAAACTAAATGATATTTCGTCTCTATTTCTGGTTATATACTCGATGCATTAAAATAAAACGATAGGTTCATAGACGCACTAAAAGTGTTTTTAGGGCGTCTTTATCCCGGTTATCTCCCTCGGTAATTTTACAAACTTCCAGAGCACTCACAAGAAGCATCAACAAGCATGAATTTGTTCAAGAATTTCAACTCTACATTTTCACATATTTTTCATAAACAGACGCATACAAATTACGTCAACAAAAATTTATATGGGAGTTTGTCGATTAATTTTCGACTCAAGTGACCTGGCAACACTGCAACTTACCTTATATTCCTCCTTTGCTAGCCTGTCGACGGTAGCAACTGGAGGGTTCATTCGAACAGTTTCAGCTATACAGAGGTCCAAAAATTTCATCTCATTGAAACTCTCATAAGTCCAACCGTTTTTCTCTATCGCTCTTAATACATCTTTTCTTGCTAAGTCTTGAAACTTTGCACTTCTAGACAGTTGTAGTAGAGTGAACGATGCGACGGTAGAGGACGACTCGAAGCCGCCAAAGAACGTCCCTGCTTGGAAAAGAAGGTTCTCGCCTTCTAATTCTAAGGACAGAAAACATGTATTTTGTTATTCAAGAAACCAATCAAAGGAATGTATATTTTTTTAATTTTTATGGAAGAATATTGGAAGGAGCAACTGACCCTAAATTTTTTGTATAAATTACTAAATGATAATATAGATTGTCCGTCCCTGCAGTCCCAAATAAACTTTAAAATGTCACCTAGACTGCATAATTATACAACTTTCGGTATTAAACTGAGAAAAGCCAATTATGGTAGGATGTTGTGGAACGGCGCACGGCACGACGTCGTATTGTAGAAACTCACGGTGCGCTCCCCAGTGCCGCATTTATTTGTTATTCAATATTCAAAGATGATAGATGACATTGAGGTTGATTATTTCATAACTCTAGTGGAGGAGCATCCTGTACTATGGAACAAAACATCAAAAGAATACAGTCATCTTTGAATAACAAATGACTGCGGCAGTGCGGAGCGTACTGTGAGTTTCTACGATACGATGTTGCATCGTGAAATGATGCCGCGTGGTAGCACGACGCGATGTCGTATCGTGTTTATGTGAAAGAGCCCTTGGGGCGCCCATTATGTCGTAAGGTTTTATTTATCGTTGGACGACTATCGCGTCTAGCCTGTTCCCAAATTACGACTATCTGTCGTGACTGTGTCGTGGACGTTTATTTTATCGTTGAACGACTGTCGTGTCTAGTCTACTCTTGACAATTTATTAGTTCACGGCAGCCACCTTGTAGTTTGCACGTCAGAATCGTTTGAAACTGCGATTACCTGTCGTCACATTTTTATCGTGACGTTTTATTTGTCGTCTGACGACTGTCGTTCTAGCTCTTTCGATATCACGACAGTCTGTCGTCGTAACGTTAAAAAAGTTGTGAACGAAAGTTAATCCTGTTTTACTATTATGTGAACAACTTCGTTTAAATATACAAGCCAGGATACTTTAAACTGGAAGACTATCTGTCGTCACGACATAATGAAAACGCACCCATACCACTACGAGAAAATACAATTAAATTTTTCAAAATTGTGAATTGGACATTTTTAGTGATAAATATCACAGCTTCAGGAACTCCCGGGCTTCCAAAATAATACCTTTATGTAATACGGTGATTACTTTTATTTTAAAATGCATGCATAGTTCTAGTTTTAAATGGTTTGTTTTTATATTTAACATATCTGTATGTACTTAGTTGGTAAGCCTTATTAAATAAATAAATGAATGATTGAATGGGTGAATTAATGAATGAGAAAATGAGTGAATGAATTAATTGCAACAACGAATGAAGTGCCGGGACAAATAGACGTGGGTCTGGTGGTAAGCGACACGCCTGTCCATAACAGTTACAGTGCTGCTCAGAACTTCAAATCACAAAGATCTGCACCTTGATTTTGATTGCCTCTCCAAGTCCGAAACTGCGTCTCTTCCGAGTCGAGGCACATAATTGCGATTCACAACTGGCCGATCGGAAACTTTTGACATTTCAAATCGAAACAATAGCTGATTTAACTCACAAATTAGAAAGATATAGTAAGAATCAGGTTTATCTTCTCGCTCAAAAACCCATCTCATTTCGAGACTACCCGATCGGTTCGATTCTAATTTGAATCAAAATCAGCTACGCTCGTCACCCTGAGACATAAGTTGACAACTCCTATGTGTTTGTAACATCACCAGCACCTCTCAAAACCGGAACGCTGTAATGCTTACTACTGCGACGAGCTCTTTCACAAGGAGTTCTGCTGCTATTAAAATGCTTTAACCCAATTAATAAGAGAGCTGTATCACATTACAGACAGACGTGATGAAAATATAAAGTATCCTAGTTTTGGTTAAAGAACACTTACTGTAAATCGGGTCCTGTTTCTGATTCTTCAGCTTCAGCAAAGAATCGATAAAATCTCCTCTACTTTCTCCACCCTTCTCTCTCTTCTCCATGGCTTCCCAAAAGACCTTCTTGATGAACTCCGAGTCGTAAAGAACTGGCATTCCGATTATGTTAATCAGTTCTGGCACAAAGAACACTGTTAAAAGTGCTACCATGCGTTTAAAGCAGTGGAAGTATTTGCTGACTGAAACAAATTACGAAAAATCATGGTCGTCATCTCGTTTATACGTCCGAATGCTCGGCACGGGTCTCCTAAGAACTCTATATAATCGAGATTGTTGGTATTTGGGTCGAAACACTAAACTGTGAATTGCTGCAATGCTATTTCGTGTGGCAAGGCATCTCACTGCCTCGGTTCGGGTAAACCATTCTTTCGACGATCACCAACCGTACGTTTTTTACGTATGAACACATTTTTAACCGACTTCAAAAAAGGAAGAGGTTCTCAATTCGACTGTATATTCTTTTTTCTTTTTGTATGTATGTTACGCGATAACTCCGGTATTTGAGAACCGATTTTCATGATTCTTTTTTTTTTGGAAAGGGGGTACTTCCATAGTGGTCATATTTCATTTTGAAGAAAATCATCCACCTCGATGGGTGGCTATTCATGCATGAAGATTCATTTGAGTAGTGAGAACCGATTTTTATTATCTCCAGTGTCAAGTCCTGTATAGTGGCGAGCTAGGGGATATTTCAATAAAACTTAGCAAATAGACGTACTTTTGAGGTCGGTTTTTTTAGTACTCTGTACTGAGATTATAAACTAGGTAGCGACATAGATCGTAAAAAGAGTGTTGCACTTGCACGGCTGCTGCTGGGGCTGCGGACGCTATTACTATCCTTGGACCAGGCTATATTACTGCTATCCAGGCTATTTTACAGTCTACAGAACGCCACCAGCACCAGCAGCGCTATTACATAGGTATATGTAAAGTACCTATTGTATACATCGGTTTTCTTGTAAAATTTCGAGGTAAGTTTGTGTCTGTTATAATTATTAATACAAAGATCGAACACTCAGAAAAAATTCCTTCGATCCGGCCGGATTCGAACGGACGTCTTCTAGCTTACCGTGCCAGACGCTATACCAACTAAGCCACGGAACGAACCATGTTCGATCTTTGTATGAATAATTATAACAAACTAGTGGAATAATTTCACAAAAAATAATTGAATATCAATTCAATAAAATTTAAAAAGTTTGTGTTTTTTTTATTTATCGTAAAAATTTTTAGGTATCATGTTTTCACACCGTATAGTAATCAATGTCTACTCAATTTTACTTTGTATTTTTTTCAAAATGATTGATTCTATACTTTCACTGCTATATTCGACCAAAGCGTACGGGATTTATCGCCTATTTTTCACCCTTGGAGGCGAAATATTGTCTTGATATTTGAATGGGGCCACTATTGAGGCACGCCCTTTCCAACAATAAAGAATCATCGTAATCGGTTCACAAATCGACTCATCCGTAGAACAAAGATCTATGTGCAAGACTACTTGTTCTCAGGACATAGCACATTTCGTTCGTTCCTTCTTCGCTGTGGATGTCAGATCGACAGTTGTTCGATTTTACATTTCCGAAACGAAATAAGGTATATAAATTCTCAAAACACATTCACTAGGCTTAAGTTTGAATAACGAAATTATTCTCGTAAACGTACTTATTCTCTTTTCGCTATATAATCACATCGGACTCTGTTTTTCGGATGAGTCGAAATATCGCATAACGCACATACAAAGTCTCAATGGAATTGCTCCAAGAAAATTTGCAGACTTAGAGCGCGTGTACACGCTAAAGGCGCGTGTCTACAAGAATTCGTGTCGTTTCTACACACGAACTGTGTACTCTGCCTCGGCGCCGGACAAGAAAACGATCTTGTCTACCCACGACACGACGCGCTCTGCCGCTATTCTATGAGACGGGGTGAGGTGCATTGTCAGTAATCGAACGTTTATGCGTGCTTAGTAGTTAATATATTTCTTCCCACAGTCGATAGTATAGTCGACACATTTTACCATACACACATGTGTCCGAAAGCATTTGTATCGTGTACATACTCATCATTATCTCGTCTGCAACAGACACGATATGTTTTCGTTGCTAGATCCGACAAAGTTCTTGTCGTGTATAAGACTTTTTTTGTCTTTTCTGTAGCAGACACGTCGAATTACTTAGCGTGGACACGCGCTCTTAGTGCCCAGGACGCACATAATAGGGTTGCGCACTTACCGGCTTTGGTGAATTCAGTATTGGGTTCATCGAACGAATTGTTTTCTGTACCAAGGGCGACACTTGCCAGTACATCTGTTGTGTACTTGTAAATTAGTTCCTGTGTGTCTAGAACCTGAAATTCATAACGCTTCTTAGTATTTTACAATTAAACAGCATAAAATTATTAAATATTTATAGATCGAATTAATAGATTTTTACTATTGATACACATAGAAATAGAAAACATTTTTTTTATCTAACTCATTGTTTGGGAGGCCGCCAGTGAAAAGCCGATTATGAGTGTTGAAATCAAAACTATTATAGATTGCATTGATCGGCAAACGTCGCTATACTAGTAATCTAATAGAGCTTAATAGTATACGCTCGTAATGTTTAATATACAATCAACCAATCAGAGAGCTTGCATTATTTGTAAGTGCGAAACAAATGTATTGCTATCCTGCTAATATCAAATTACGCGGCTCGTGAATTCGACGCGCTTCTATCCTACAGCAAGCCCTTCTGTCGGAAGTCCCCAGTAGCGCCATGAACGGAGGTTGATGCCCACAGACCTTGTTAGTTATAGTTTATTTTTAATTGTTTAAGAGCCTTCAGCTAGCCATTTCATCTGGTGGCGCAGTCAAGGCAATCAAAAAATGTCCTTCAGAACAAAAATGAGCACCGCGGCAAGCAAACGTATCATGTGCAGCTACAATTGAAATGAAAAAATCCCAATTTGAACAAAGATGGTTGTCTGGAAGAATTTTTATGATTTAGAACTTTTATGCTTAAACTACGGTCTTATGAAAAAGTATCGAGTATATAACCAGGAATAGAGATAAGTGACATCGCTTATAAATATCAACTCTCGTTTGCACTGAAATTACAAATTAGAAAGCTGAAATAATACAGCACCAACAACTGACCTGTGTGTACGTCTCCGTATATTCCAAAAATATTCTGTATTTATTGTAATAAAGATAATATCTCTAACAATGGCGTGTTATTCCATTCGGTGGTGTGGAGAAAAACAGCAAAACATCTAATTACAAAACAAGCGGAGTCAAATTTCATCGGTAATTAAATATTAAATATGTAATTTTGCAATTTCGTCCATTACAGCAAAGCTCAAGTTAACTGGTCGATTTGAAGTGAAACCATTTGCAACACCCGTCAATTGTTCCGAATTCGGGCTGGCCAATCGGAGCGCAGTTGTCACAGTAATAATGTGGCAGAATAGTTTTCAAACAAATTAAATGACATTTCGTCTCTATTTCTGGTTATAAGTACATCGAGTACGATGTAAAAAATATACGATACATCTAAGAATATTGTCAAAAGACATAACTAAATTCAAACATTTATAAAAAAAAAATAAAATAAAAATGTATTTATTCCTCAAAACTTTTTCATACAATAGATGAGGATATTCC
>NW_020653777.1:243888-274574 GCF_003589595.1 Hyposmocoma kahamanoa
TACATGTAGGTTTGGGTAACATTTAAAATTTTAGTATTTTTATATATTTTTATATATATATTCTTAGTAGGCGTACGGTACGGTAGAATTGCCATTCGAGTTCAGTGATTACTGCGGTATTGACCATGGATATATCAAAATGACGGAAAAATAAGTCAAATTTGGAACTGCTGATAATATTAAGTTCATTGCTCTGTATAGAAATATATTTTTTTTAATTTTAACATTTCTTAACCCTTTTTTTCCTTTTCGTTTCCTTAATTCTTGTCTTAGAAAAGCAGTGATAATCAAAACACCCTCGCACACTGTACTCATGGTAGAAACGGCTGGCACAAAAACTCGAAATACGATTTTTGCTTTCAAGTTCTGTTTACATGGAGACGTTCAATATTGAAAGGCGAGGCGATTATCGCTCACGTGGAATAATCGTGAATGTTTAGACGAGGAAAGTTTTTTATATTCTTTCGATAATCGTATCTTCGAGACGAGAAACTCTCTCCATCTAAATGGGCCTTTAGGTATCATAAAAAAAGAAAGTCAGCCACTCATGACACTTACTGTAAATGGGATTCTGTTTCTCATTCTTCAGTTGCAGCAAAGAATCAATATAATCTCCCCTACTTTCCCCACCCTTCTCCCTCTTCTCCATGGCTTCCCAGAAAACTTTCTTCACGAAGTCTGAATCGAAAAGAACTGGAGATCCGAATAAGTTGACTAGTTCTGGCATGAAGAACACTGTTAATAACGCTACCATGCGTTTGTAGCCGTGGAAGAATTGGTGGACTGAAATCAAGAATTTAAACTTATTGTTATTTTAAGGTGATGGCAGATGTGACCTCAAAACAATAAATACAGTAGAAGTGCTTAGTTTGCATGTCGCGTTCCACATAGTTATGCTTGCCACACTGGCCTTGCTTAGTTAGATACAACGGCTCTTTGTATTTAACACCTCTTGCGTCGTCGTTCATCTATTGACCGCTAGATGACAGCCCATTGATTGAAATTTTAATATCAAAACGAAACGTCTCCTTGAGAATATAAGTATTGAACTTTGAACGATATCGTTGTTTGCGTTTTGTGCCCCGACATAATAGGGTTGTGCGCTTACCGGCTTTGGTGAATTCGGTAGTGGATTCGTTGAACGAATTAATTTCTGTACCAAGCGCGACACTAGCTATTAAGTCTGTCGTATATTTGTAGTTTAGCTCTTGGGCGTCCAGGACCTGAAAATTATAATCTTTTTGATAATTTACAACCAAAGAAGTCGAAATTATTAAGTCCTATTGACTTTACGAATTCGTGTAAGATAGAACCCTATGAAAAAGGAACAAGATACCTAGTTTTTGTTATAAAAAATATAAGTCGTCACTAATGTTCGGAAAAAGGTGTTCCACGTATATATCTATAGATACACGAAAAGATATAGCTACAAGGAGAGACATAAAGTTGTTGTAAGCGCCATATATTAATTTATTACTTTTTCCGAATTCCGGATTTCCGGATGAAAGAATCTCCTCTCTTTATTATTTTTATGCAGATAAATAGCCGTACATGGATAAGGCCGGCAAAAATGGCGTTTTTCGTTATGTTCAAACGTTCACCAGTATGTCCTAAAATGCCCCTCGTTAAGCTCTACTAGCAAATGTTGCCGTTCCGTCAATGTGACCGTCAATATGCGGTATCTAAAGCTAGGGAGGGGCGGAGAGTGACCATTCTTGGTCAGTAGTTTTGTCCTACGATCAGTAAAACCATTTCCGGAGTTCGAAACAGTAATTAATTAATATTTGGTGGTTTAAACCACGGAAGAAAAAGCAATGGAAGTGTCTTAAGCCTCTACTAGTATCAGAACTGATGTCGCCAAAACTTACATTCTTCATTTGAAACTATAAAATCTTGATATTGATTGGTCGTAGTTTCAAATTTAAAAAGAAATAATAAAATCTGTATTGTTAATATTCAATTCAATACCATCAATACTTATTATTGCAAGTTACGACGTTTTGATATTAAATTGGAATTTCTATCGATGTGCTGCCATCTAGCGGTTTATTGCTGAACGACGACGAATTGGGGTGTTTAATTTAGTTCTCCAAAAGAGAAGCAACCGTTATGCAAGAGTATATGCTTTACTTTGGTTTCTTGTTACAAAAAAAAATTCTATATACAGAAAATCGAAAATTTCTTAAAATAACACTTTCCGATGATATGAACTACAACGACGGGTAATATCTTTGGTGCGGTTATCATTTCTGCACTCTAAAATAGCACAATAGTTATTTTTGATACAAGTGCGGAAAGTTAGTCATTATTCACGAGTCTCGAGGCATCTTGACCCGAGCCAGAGGCGAGGGTCAAGGCTCGAGACAAGTGAAAATGACAAATCCGCATGTGTATCAAACAACGTTTTTTAATACATTTGCGAAAAACTTACATTGAAAGTAAAATAAAACAGTATTTAAAAAAAAACCTCATTTTATTCCTTTGTCAATAACAAAATCAAATCGTAAAAAGTTAATGAAAAAGGCGGGAATGTAAACGATGAAAAAAATTAGTACTTTTTTGGCCGACTTTTTTCAATATGGCAACTGTTGCCAGTATTCAGCCACATTAAAATTACTATTTTATATTACTTTATTTTCTATATAATCGCTACTAAGGAGCATTTACTTCATAGGTGTAAAAATGCGGTCTCTCCATAGATATAGTATAGTAATGACGAATGACTTACGTCACAAAGCACATAAATATGAAATAAATATACAATCTCTTTAGTTCTATGTTTAAGACTTAAAACAACAGTAAATTAAAAAAACTGGAAAAGTAAAAAGCACTAGTGCGAGAAATCCAACTTTCCGCACAATTTGTAGTGCGAAAAATACCACGTTTTGAGCAACTGTATTAAAAAGGCATTTATCTAGGATTTTGATTTTAGAGAATTTGCACGAAAGAATGACACAGCCATACCATACAAAGCGTAAATGGCGGACTGAGCTCGAATAGGTTTTTCGAGACCTATAATTGGCACGAGTCTGACGCTAACTAACTATTTCTACTGTCTTTATTGTTCTGTGATTTTAACAACTCTATGTCGCTTCCTGTAGTTATATCTATATATGTGAACCTTTTAACGACTATTGGTTATCATTTACCTTGACTCCGTTTCGAGTGTCCTGCATTTTGATATACTCCAACATGGGCTCGCCAGTTTT
This sequence comes from Hyposmocoma kahamanoa, assembly GCF_003589595.1. Taxonomy (NCBI): domain Eukaryota; kingdom Metazoa; phylum Arthropoda; class Insecta; order Lepidoptera; family Cosmopterigidae; genus Hyposmocoma; species Hyposmocoma kahamanoa. The sequence goes on from NW_020653777.1 coordinate 247,098, forward strand.
CATCATTAATGCAAACATTTGTTTTAGTTTCAAACGCGTTAAAGTCGGTGTGATTTTAGACCTTAAGTACTTCCACTGAGGGTTTCTTAGCCCGAACAAATTCTTCATTCCAATACTGTCTTTTTGAACTGACCCCGCGAAATTTCTATCAGAAAAATTGTTAAAATCTTTTATCAAAATTTGTTTAATAATTTCCGGGTCACGTAATAATAGTGTGGGCTTGTGAAATATGTAAAAACCGACAAATGGTAATTCGGTTTTTTTGTACAGCTCTCCGAGATAAAACCCAGGTGGACTTTTAAATAGCACAGCGTCTTTGAAGTGGCCGAATAATAAATTCGGCTTTTTTAACTGTGGTATGCCACGTCTCCTCCAATAGTCTAGTTTATGTTTACAGTACAAATAAACTATTGTTGTAATAATTGTTAATATTGACAAAACTGTGCTTAAAAGATTCAAATTCATGGTTATATTTCTTATTATTATGTTTGTTTCTTCTCTTGGGTATTTGTCAGCAAGTTTTAAACCTTGTTCTTCTGACTTTCACCGCCGTAATATTTTTTATGTAAATAAACTGCTTTTTTTTTCTTTGAATTGGACAGCCTTTTTTATACCCATCGAAAGTTTCTAAGTCACAGTACGGACGTAGCAACCACTGTCCTTGCCCAGAACGAACTAATAAGTAACGAATTAATGAAGCTTTTTATATGCAAACTTAGAACAACTCATAAATAATTACGTCATGACTGTTTTGTAATGGGAGTTTTGATTCTTGAAATATACGCTTTTAAAACACTCGAGCGTTCTAGCAACGCGTCGGTATTTTATTTTAACCATTTTACAGCCAAAGTCTGGTTTTTGTTTAGAACCTGTTTGTTATGTAATAGTTAAATAATAATGTCATCGACTTCGATTAGTCATCAGTTTTAGCAACCTCCCCTTAGAAACTTCGCACTGTAGGCAGTCTATTCTTGAAAAGGACGTTGTGCTAAAGCACATGAAAAAGCAGCACGAGCCGAGCGAGCGAAGCGAGCGTGTCGCGACAGCGGCCGGCGATTACCGGAAGCCCATTAGCTTGCGTTTCAGAACATGCTTTCAGGTCAATATATTAGTATACAAATATAATCAACATAGTTATAATTTGCATACGTTCAGTTATATTTTACTTCACGTTTGATAGTTCTCCTCTTCTCACAGAGATGATGGGGGAAAGTTCGTAGAGATAGTTTAACGTTGTGGTGAAGGGTTCACTGAATTTAAATATCAAATTAGGATGAATACTGTATTTGTATATATAACTTATATATGACAACGACCGAACAGACTGGAAAGTGTCGAGCAATTAAACACAAAGGACTTATATGGTAACGGTTCAACTGGTTGAACTTGCTGACGAGCAATCGGATGCCCAGTTACCGGATATTAGCAACCGAATGCTCCGTAACTGGATGTTAGCATCGAATGGTCTGGAGTCGCAGCTCCAGTTCTTATATACTAAGGGATCGAACGATGGAATATTGCGCTGGTTGCTTTGTAACGCAGTTCTCGGTTTTTCGCCAACAAGTCTTAAAAAATGTTATAAATTATAATTTTAATGAGTCGTGGTGCGATTTCACTGCCTGTGTAATTCTAAGTAATTTCACAGACGTGATTTTTGCAGCATTCCAAAGTTTTTATGTTTCATGTTAACTATTGCACCATTTTTCGACATCTCGGATTTTAGGGTACCCGTCATAATATGACTACATTTACTTAGTTTTAAAAATAAGTACATATCTTCTTTTGCCTTAGTTTTGAGGCCCAACATAAAACTATCAAAGTGAATTTATACAAATGAAACGTTTTTTGCGTAGCTCATACAAATTAAAATATCCATTGATTTAATTTATTTTAAGTCTCTGAGAAACAGGATTAATTATAATAATAATAATAAAGATGGCCGTTAAATTTCCTGCTGCTTAAATGTATTAAATACCATATTTTATTCTTAAATAATTCTTTATTTTTTATAACATCAATTGACCGGACGAACAAGTCAAACTCAGAGCTTTAAATTGCCAAGATCTGAGGCTCTCTGCCACTGCACCCGTCACCCTGAGACATAATTTCACAAGTCCCATGTGCCTGTAAACACCAGCACCCTTACCCTTCCAAACCGGAAGACAGTAATGCTGACATTATAACTTGGCGGCAGAATTAAGTAAGATGGCAGTAGTACCCTGCACGAACTCGTTTTAGACTTTTATTTAGCCTGTTTTCAGGATTTTATATAATCAGGTAAAGTCGTGTAACAAATTGGCACATTCTTTAGACAATTTACATTGACTTACAATTATATGGACGTCGGGTCCGCGCTAAAAAGTGTCCGAACTTATAGGGCGTTAAAATCGTATACAGAGCGTCATTCACGCTCTAGTCTTAGTTTGTTCGACTGACAGCGAAGCAAGCAAAATTAGACAGTACTGCGATGACATTACAATTTAAATTCAACGTTTTAGCTTTTTCACATTCCTTTACATGTCACTACGTTTAAATAGGTTGACTTGGGACATTTTTTTCGTGGTTTTTGTATTAGACCCGTCGTTCATTTATTTGTAAGTCAATGACAATATCCTTCAATGTATCGTATATTCTCACATTCGGTGTCCTCAGCCTAATTACCGTAGCCATTGTTTTTTCCGCATACACAATAACATTGAAATATCAAAACACAGTAAAGCACAGCGCGCACTTTATTATACCATTTTTGTTACATTCTAATTTATTTTAGTTAACTTATACAATCATTTTTAGTAAGTCTTATCCAAATGTGTTGTTTTACAAATGACGTAAATCGTGTGTGTTCTATGCTGCAACTTATTTATGGATTAAACATTTTTATTTCTTTCTTGTTTCAAGTATCGCTAAATTAACGAGTGGTATCGTAATATACTATAAAAATACGTAAATCCCAAAATGTAACTATCATTTTGATAATTCAAAATATATATACAGAATAAAATCAAACTTTCCTTGTATAACCAACATATTTTTTTTATGATATCAAGCGAAGGGATAAACAAGTCGTGCGTCTAGTGGTAAGCTAAATGCCTGTCCATGACAGTTGCAGTGCCACTCAAAGCTCAGGGGCACCAACCAAAGCGCCAACTTGACCTGTGTACGTCTCCGTATATTCCAAAAATATTTTGTATTTATTGTAATAAAGATTATATCTCTAACAATGGGGGCTATTCCATTCGGTGGTATGGGAAAAACAGCAAAACATCTAATTACAAAACAAACGGACTCACATTTCATCGGTAATTAAATATTTATTTATTTATTCATTGCATATCACACATGGAGCTTACAGATAGTACTTACAATATAGGGCAGTTAATATGTGACGCCCTGCAAGGGCACAGCAACTGTGGAAGACAGTCTCACATTGACATTATTAATACAGCAATTTAATTTATATATATACAATATAATTTATACGTTATGATTTATCAATCAAATATTAGAACTAAATAATCATTTTATCAAATCGTCAAAAGATAAATATCTTTCTAATTGTATTAAATAACATATGTCAATTAAACATTATAGGTAATTAAAATCTTTAATTAATTATTTTAAATGTAAAGTCATTGTAGCAAATCGTCAAAAAATTCTTTTAAATTATAATAGCATTTACGAATAAGGAATATTTTTAATACTTTACAAAACTCTGTAAATGTTTGGAGATTTTTAATACTGTTAGGGATATTATTATAAATTTTTATTAACATAGTGTATGGGCCAGACGCAACTATTTTCATTTTGGAGAAGGGGATTTTAAGTTTGTTCATGTTACGGTCATTTGTTTTACTATTCTCTAGAGGTGAATAGAATTGGGAATGCTTTCTAATGAATTTACACGATTCCAGAATGTGATTGAATTTGATTTTTAACAAAATAGGGGCGACAAGATTCCATTTGTTTAATGTTGGTTATTATTCTTACACACTTCTTTTGTAGTATGAATACCTCATTTATCCCACAAGAATTCCCCCATAAAATGATACCATACGACAATACCGAGTATGCAAATGCATAGTAAGAAGTAAGGGCACTCTTAGAGTCCGTTACACGTTTGAGATGCAGAAGTCCATAAATAAATGAGTTTAATTTGTTAACTACTTTTTGTATGTGTTGTATCCAAATTAATTCACAGTAGTGAAGCCGAGTTGACTGTTTCTAGCTCAACATTATTGTACTTATATGATATTTGCAGTGCAGTTTTGTGATGTGGTCTAAATTGGATAATTTTTGTTTTATTTAGGTTAAGTTCCAAATTATGCAAATTTAGCCAGTTTACGATTTTATCCAGATTTAAATTTAATTTTGTTTCTAAATCTGTACTATTAAAGCATGATATTAGACGGAGATGTCATCAGCAAAAAGAACACAAGTGTCGTCTAGAATATTTGGAACATTATTTATGTAGATAAGGAACAGAATGCGTCCCAAAACGCTACCCTGTGGAATAGAGCCAGTTACAGCAACTCTATCAGATCTTATTTGTGTGAATATTAAATATGTAATTTATCAGTTCTGGTCCATTATAGCAAAGCTCAACTTAAACAGGTCGATTTGAAGTGAAACAATTGACGACAGCCGTCAATTGTTTCGAATTCAGGATGGCCAATCGGAGCGCAGTTGGCACCGTAATGATATGACAAAATAGTTTTCAAACCAATTAAATGACATTTCGTCTCTATTTCTGATTATATACTCGATGCCCGTGTGCCTGTAATAATTTCATCAGCACTTACTCTTCATAAACGACACGCGATAGTGACAGTGATTTCCTGAACAAATTCTTTCGAATTCTTTCACAAAGAGCTCTAGGTACTACTGCTGAACAGCGTGCGGTTAGGTATTAATGTGGTGGTAGTGCTTGTCTGTCAATGTAGTGTGAGGTGTTGTATACAGCAAATACCAACCTCCTGCTGTGCATGAAATTATGGTAAAGTTAAGATAAAATATAAACTACCCTATTAAACCTAATGGTGAGACCTCAAGAGTCGTTCCTATGAATTTATATATAGTGTAGCCCTACAACCTAACGGTGTGTAGCCTAACCTAACCATAAATATATAGACGGAGAAATATATATGCAAGATATGAACAGGAAGTCTGACTCCATAAGACCTTAGGTGACAAACGGAAGGTTGGAAGGAGGTAAGGAAATACACGTCGTGCAATGTGTACTGGAATGGTATTCTCACTGCCGGTCAAGCAGACTCACAAGACCGATCTGCTGACGGCTAAGGGTGTCTTGGCCACAGTGAGAGGAGTAGCGAGTGGTACTAAGCAGGATGATGAGTTTGATGAGTTAAAATTAGATCGATCTCCGGCTAAGATCATTAAAAATGATGAGTCGTAACCGACTAAGCTCGGAAGGGCTGTCAAAAATTATAATATTTTTTATCAAAATTAATTTTGAAACGATGTTTATGAGATCGTTTCAAGAGCATATGATCCGATTTGTGGATCGATTCAGAAGCATATGATCCATGACGATCCAAATCGATTCAAAGCAAGAAATCGTGCATCCCTATTAGTGACGATTAGAGTCGTCACAAAATAAGAGGCACATTTTGAGATTTGTCATCGCAACGTAAATAGGAATATGTACTAAACATATTAGTTACCATTAAACAATTCTGACGAGACATCGATTCGAAAATTTATGAGTCTTGTGATCGTTTAGATTATGTTTCAGGTACAAGTTGTGCGTCTAATGGTAATCGACATGCCTGTCTACAGATATTGCAGTGCCACTCAGAGCCTTAAATCGCAAAGATCTGAAAGACATTGCTAGTGCACCGATCATCTCACTAGCACCCTTAGGTACTCTTCCAAACCGGAACACAGCAACGTTTTACTCACGGATTACTGCTTGGCAGCAGAAATAGGTGAGTTGGCAGTTCTACCCTGGACGAACTCTTTCACAAGGAGCTCTACTGCCACTAAAGATATCCGTTATATATAAATAGATATAAATATTAGAGAACATCACATAAGTTGCTCCAATCCCAAAGTAAGTAACTAAAATACTTGTGATATGGAAATCGGAAATAACGACTGTACCACAAACACTCAGATCCGAGACAATATAATAGAAGCTTTCTACATTGACCTGGCCGTGGATCAAACCCGGGGCCTCAAATTTGACGTCACTATGAAAACCGGTATGCAAACCCGTCGAGTCGAATGATTAATATTAAGTCCGGTTTTCTCACACGAGTGCTCTCGGAACGTAAACACGTGTTCCGAGCGCACTTGGACTAGATCTGTGTCGGTCGATCACGACCCATGCATAATGTGATCGGGTTAAATTGTTCGATCATGTGTTCGATCTTTTAGTGGATCACCCGTCGCTCACGATACTTCCATATGGCGTTCAAAAGTGTAAAATTATACAATTAGCTTTTATTTTTCTCCTGTTGATGGGTAACGTGTATAAAGTTAAATGCATCATTGATAAACCACACTTAGGAAACTATAATTTTTTTCTAGGAAATGTAACACTTACAAAACAAAAATACATAACAAAAACTTATGAGCATTCATAATTACTCATTTATAATTCATTAATATTTTAATATTAGCTAGCGCGCTCAAAAATAAACACAACATAACACATATTTAACTCACAAAATTGCCATGTAATGGACACTACGCTATGGAGCAATTAGGATAAATGATTGATAGACTCATTGATCCGTTGATCCGTTGACTCGTTAATCGATTGCTTGACTTTTTGTTTCGATCAAACAAATGTTCGACCCAAATGAAGAATGAGAAGGCGAACCGTGTCGTGAGTGGGGACTTCACGTGAGAGTGAACGAGACAACAATAGTATTGTGAATTGTTGAATAATCTCTAAAATTATAGAAATAAAGTCGAATATTGCGCGCATGGCCCATGAAACTTTAAAATGATCTCTTTAAAATGAGGCTCTTTAGAAGCTAACCCGGGTTTTTGAAACACAATGGCGCCAGCTAAGTAAAAGTAGAATCCTCGCGCATGCTCGAAAATACGCACTTAACACTTTTGCAGTAACAATTAGTGAACTAAAAACGACTGAAGCGCTACAGACACGCGGCTGCCACGCCACAGTCGCGTCAATACAGCGTTGCATCTTTAAACCGACCCCGAGTTCACTTACTACAAACCCGGTTCTAGAAGTATCTAATTTGCAGACGCCCTTAAAATCTTTTTTCGGTTCTCTTGTCAATTCGTTTTAGAATTTACGATTTTTAGAAGATTTCTTCTTTTACGTACTTAGTACATGTAGTCCAGTTGCAAAATGACATGAAACCCCATGCACAACGCAGAAAAATTATTATCGAAAAAACTATTTAGACACAAAATTTACAAATTAAGCTATTATAGAATAGTTTCCCAAAGTGGTCCCTATCGACCCCCCAATGGGCGCTGAAGAGTCCTAGCGGAGCGGTAGGGACGGAAGCAATTGATGCCATCCAGGGGTTGCTACCACATTAAAAAAAACCTGAGTTATCTATATAAACTACACTACATATAATTAATATATATTTTTCCTTGTGAGTTTTTGCGCTAAGTTAATATAAAAAATAAGTGTTTTCAGTATCTTTTCGTGGAAGTGGGCGTTGAATTCTTTTTATCTTGTCTGTGAGCGGTGATCCAAAAGGTTTGAAAACCTATGTATTATAGTAACAGGAAAGACATGTGTCGGTTTCTTTTTAGAAGTTCTGCTCGGCATGCCAATTTATAAATATTAAAAACTGCCCTAATTATTACAAATTACAGGCATATGGGATTTCAGGGTGATGGGCATAGAGGCAGTGCACCTCAGATCTTTGTGATATAAAGCTTGAGTGGCACTGCAACTGTTATGCACAGGCGCGTCGTTTACCATTAGGCGCACGACTTCTTCGTCCCATCACTATCATAGATAGATAGCTAGGATCATAGAAAAAAAAATTAATCAATTGTGATATTTCTTTTTACCTTAGAATAATAACGCATAGAATGATAGTTTCATATCAAACGAACTGTCACAAGTGAGGCAAAAATCAAATTCATGTAGGCTAGTTTTAGCAGTAGGTTAATTTTCGGTTTTAGTGAATATTTATATAAAAATACAAGTTGAAACGCGTTACTTCCTTGTGGAATGTGATGTTAGTAGCTATTTTATGTTTGTCTGACGTATATTTACACTCATTTACCGCACATTTCGTCATTTTTAGCTAAAATTCTTGATCTGTTCGCGGTGCAAGTTGACCTTGAGCACTGACAGCCCGCCCGCTCGTGTAGGCCCATTGAGAGCGCCTCAATTTGCCTCACTTAGCGTGTGCGGACTAGGTTTCTATTCGTTATTATTCTAAGCTTTTTACTTTTAAAAGCATGGACAATATCTAGGTTTCAAATTCTGCACGGGAGTCGGTAATATTTTTTACATGAATTAGAGAAGGAAAAATAAAACAGTGTTTTGTTATCGCATGTTCTGCATTTTATGGACTCTTTAAAATATTTGTCCATCTTGGCAATGGGGATTATGAACTTCTAAAGGAAGAAAAGTCAGGTGGAAAAATATTTTTAAATGCCATTGAACTAATGGTAACAATTATGACTTAAGATTACAATTGTTCCCCATGGAATTGAGTACATGCAACTACTGGGAATAACCGTTTTTTTTCACCTGGTACAATAATAATAATATAAGTTTATTTTCTCTACAAACATAACTGTTATACATGTACAACATTACTAGACTTTTTTCATAATATCAAGTAACGGGACGAAGCAGTCGTGCGCCCTATGGTAAGCTACAGTTGCAGTGTCACTCAGAGCTTAAAATCGCAAAGATCTGAGGGGCATAGTGCCACTGCGCCCGTCACCCTGAGACATAAGTCGACAAGTCTCATGTGCCTGTAATTTCAACAGCACCCTTACCCTTCAAAACTGGAACACAGTAGTGGTGACATTACTGTTTGGCGGCAGAAATTGGTAAGGTGGCAGTACCACTCTGGATTAATTCTTTCACGAGGAGCTCTACTGCTACTAAAACTGGCACCTAAACTAAGCGTTTGTGTGTGTGTGTGTGTGTGTGTGTGTGTATGTGTGTGTGTGTGTGTGTGTGTGCGCGCGCGCGCGTGCGTGCGTGCGTGCGTGCGTGCGTGCGTGCGTGCGTGCGTGTGTATATATACTGGACACTGTCCTGTAGCTTGTATAGTGACCTGTAGCAGTTTCGTTGTAAGAAAGTTTTAACAAACATTTTGTGTTTAATGAGGGATACAGTATATTGTTATATATAAGTTTTTTTTAACACATTGCACAAATGACTACCTCTAAAATAGAATAATTTTTATGCAAACGAAGTGTGGATACTATTGTATTACTTTTTTGTTAACTGCTATTGTGGTCAGAAGAAAAAGCCTTAAAAAGTAAAATGTCTTCGGTTACCAGATATGGAAGGGGCTCTGGAAGGATGAGTGATTGCGTGTTGATGAGTTAAAGTTGAAAGCAAATAAAACTGCTTTGGAAATAAAAAGTAGTAGCTACTCTATAAACTTCCAAATATGATGAAATAATTGTACTGTATAACGTTACATAACTCGTAAGCTGGACAACTACACGCGGAAGCTAAATACAAATACAATAAAACGATACCTAATTTATAAAACCCGTTTGAGCACAAACGATTGATTAAAACAGTCGTTAAAAAATACTTATATGGCTGCTAAATACAAGGTCGGACAAAATACAAGGAAAGAGAGGTGTAGGAAGAAAGAGAACATCCTGGCTTAGAAGTGTCCAAAGTTCAGGTTGCCATTATATTCGCCGACCTTCATTAGAACATGGCACGTCAAGAAGAAGTCGTTAAAATCTTGTTTGAGTATTATTCGATATTGAAAACAATAACTTCTACCATAGGCTCTAATTTTTTTTATCACATAATATTATACTCAAGCCAATATGGTGGACCTCGCAGGGCACTCATACATAGCCACATTTTCAGATTAGTTTTTCCATCCAATATAGGCGCTGCGCAGGTGGAGCAACTTTAATCATCAAGTTTCGGCAACTGGCAACCCGCAACTAGCTGTATATGACGTTTTTCATATAATTTCAAGTAACCGCGCAGACGTAGCAACTTCAGTTGAGAGTTTCGGCAATCGACTACAGTTTTTGATTGGCGAAATCCGTGATTAAATGAATTCTAAATTGCCGCGACTAGAAACTTGCAAATTTGCCAGTTTCCGCAACCAGCAACCGTAACTCCTAACCTCCGCATCCCCCGCTAGCGCTAGTCTTGACCGTGGATTTCGAAAGTTCATTTAAAATTGCGGCGACCGGCAACTAGGCCTTTTAGTTGGGCAACCGGCAACCGTTAATGGAAGCTTGTAAAAAGTTGCCAGTTGCGTCAACTAAAGTTGCTTAGCGCCTTAGTTAATTACCGTGAAATTTGAATAATATTTCATTATAAAATTATTCTTCAATATTTAAAGAATAAAAATTGTTCAATAAGTCAAGATCGGATTAATTCGTTTTTGGAGTACCTACCCGAAAAGCCTTCCCGCACGACGACGACTTACCATTCCTTTCCTGTCTGGCGCACCTTGGGGCCTAAGCAACAAGGAGTAGTTGCGTCGGGAACATTGTAGAATATATACCATTGATAAGAAGAACCATTTTTGTCCAAAATTGTGAACGGAAACCATTTTATGTACGCATTATTAGAATATTGGATATTTTTCCATGTGACAATTTTCGAAAATCTTTATCATGTAGTCAAGATAGAAGCTATAGAACACAGCACTAGCGAACCTGTGGAATCTCACTACACCGCGTTTTGTGAAGTGGCTTTTCTTAATCTGTGTTACGTTTGGCTATCGAATAGTATTTAATAAAGTTATGATAAAAACCACTACGAACCAAAGTTCCATAGCCCACAAAGTAAAAAAATACTGTCAAATGTCAGATTTATTTTCTTAAGACTGATTTTGTTTTGATTTTTGCTTTTGATTTGATAGAGACAATTTGAAAGTTAGATAGATAGGTTCTAAATACCGTCTGGTTTGCTTCCAAATTGCAATTAAAGTTAATATAATAGTCAACATTTTATGTTCTAATATATTTTTCCTTCTACCTTTACTTTCAAAAAACTTATTAATGTATAAAATAATAAATCAATATAATATAATAAAATAAATCTTAATCTCAAGTCAAGAACATTACAATGAATATTGGTGTAAAGAACGAGGAAATACGTGCCATAAAATCATACTTTTTTCACGAACTTAAATCAGAACATAAAATACGTTTGGAAAGTTCTAGTCTTAAGGACTATAGTTTTGAAGAATGCGGAGTGTGTCGCAGTGTTTTCCCTAATAAGTGAGTTTCCTTTTTACATCCGTTTGTTGATATAATTATATGTGTATTCTTTGCTGCACCAAAAAACATAACAAATGGGTCAATGTACATTACCATCGCACGAGTTGAGAGTTCAAATTAATATGGTGAATAGATTACATAGTTAGCAGTGTAATCCTAAAATATTAGCTTTAGGAAACTCGTAGTTTTGATAATAAAAATTATTGAAATATTCGAAAAAAAATTTTTCCCGTTAGGGGTTCGGGGGGACGGGTTTACCCCGCTCTTTGGTGCGAAAACATGATTTTTTGAGGTTATTTTTTTCGAATTTTCAAAAATTAATATCTCGAAAACTATTAACTTCGTAACTTTGAAACTTTGCACGAACGGTCCCCCCTCCCACCCCTCAAATCGTGCGATGGTAATGTACAGTCCTTCCTTGATGCATATTATGTGTATAGTGTATTATACATACACATAAATGTATACACATAGTTGCACATATATACTGCTTTTGTTTCGCAGCGAATAAGTGCTGGAATGACATTCCACCTCCAGTAAAAAATGCTAAAACGTTGTTTCCTTTTAAAAACCAATGTAAGCAATGGCTCCTGCCTGGACAAAAATCTAGTAACAACTGGTCCCCAATTAGTTCAACCGTTTTTTTTATAAAATTTGTTTTAAATTGAATAAATTTAAAAAAAAATTAAAACTCCTAGTAGCACAAAACTTTAAATTTTAGTTAAATGTATAAAGGTAAGTAATTGCTTATGCTTAGTGTACACTCCGCATATTAGTTTGGTGCAGCAAGCAAATAACTAGCTAGATGAAGACTGAAAATCAGCAATGCTGAGTCTTTAACCGTTTTGTCCACATCACGCAATTGTTTTTTTCTATTGAATTTTTAAGTATTATGTTCCATAAATTTTGTGGAGAAATAAATACCTTTTTATTTTATTTATGTTATATTTTATACCTTTTTTATTAAAAAAAAAACTGACCTCAAAAGATATCACCACTTATGTTGTGTTTCTTACGGTAGTCTCATCAAGACAAATAATATAACCTACACCACACCACACCACTGATAGCCCTGTACTAGAGAAACTCTGTATCACAAGTGCTACGGATACACATATAGACAACCATATTTTACACCCAAACTCACAAGAGAATCGAAGCCAGGACCCCTGCATGGCCGACCAGCATGGTATAGTTGAAGAAATATTATTTGCACCAATGAATGTTGCCTCAAGGAACGGCTAGTCTTTTCTATTACAATATAGTAATAAAACCAATAACACTATATTACACAAAGCATACATGAACTTAATGATCTTGACCCACCATATGAGTTAGCAGAGCGCTAACTTGTACTATAACAAAAATACAGTCTTGAGGTTCTACTCTGTATGCATATAGGTATAAGTTTAAGGAAATTAACATTCTTACACTAGCAACATAGTACATTTATGAAAATGTAATTTACGGTAAGAGCAATTTCTTTATGAAAAATAGTGACAGACATAACATTAATACGAGGAATAAAAATAAACTAGCTGTTCTTGATAGTCGTCTTCACAGTCACAAACTCATTTAAGGGGCAATGTATACACTTCTATAACAAAATTCCGGTTGATATATAAAATTTGCCATTCACGGGGTTTAGAACTACAGTAAAACAAAAACTTTCTACTAAAGGTTACTATACAACTTGGATGACAAAAATCTATGGTAGTAACCCATTTAGCTCATGGAGGTACTCTCGATCTCTGATGTTTGAAAGCAAAAACAAATGTATTGTAAATGTTGAATGTGTACAAATGTTTTCTTCTCAGGGGTACCTGCCTTACGAATGAGCGGTAGAATTTTACCGACGTGACCATTTCAAGTGTAACAATGCTTACCTATGAAATAACGATTATTTTGATTTGATTTAAATGAAACTGTCTTCACTACAGTCTGCAGTATCGCGCACTTCATGTCGCTCTCGCTAAAGTCGCGCTCTGGCCTGTTAGCCCTACTGGTTATCGACGGCTCACTGCGAATTCGCGAACCACGTACACACTATTTGGTAACATAATTTATAACAGTTACGGTTACAGCTTGCTTGTGAGTACACGGTTTATCATACACAAATAACTATCCAACGTTGACAAGCGCCCGATGGCGACTGACAGAGCAACGGGCGGCACAGCGTGTCGTTAAACCGTTCTAATTTTGAAATAAATGTGAATTTAAGGGCTGCAGTTGAAAAAAAAAATTTGCAGGTTCTCTGTAGTACTTCGTTCACAGCGAACTCGCGAGCAGTTATCAATACGTGGCAATACATTGTTTGTCTGGTGCAGTGGTGCTGGTTTGCACCTAACCATTAGCACGTAATCTATGTGCCTATTTTTTCTAAAATACTTTTGGCGTGTTGTCTGTGATATTTGCCACGGACATTTTGTTATGTTACCTACAATAATATTTAATATGTATCGAGTTCTTAGGTTTTCGCGATAGTTACACATAGGAAATTAAACTATTTTTCCGGATTTAAATCGCGTATATTCGTTGCGCGTCAGCTGTCAGTTGACAGTCAACCGTGACCATGCGACCTGTAAAGGGCCCGAAACGTCGGTTTGTTTGAAAAAAACAAATATACGCGATTTAAATCCGGAAAAATAGTTTCATTTCCAATATTTAATATGTTTTACATTTTTTATATTGTGTAGATTGTACAATGTGTAGTAGACTGAACAATGTGCGAAAAATCTGTATAGGTTTATGCACATTGTTTTGTTAATTGTAAATTTAAAATGAAAAGTGTAATAATAAATAAATTATTTAAGAAACACTTAAAAATGTATCTCCATATAAAAATTATATGCCTTACTTTCTCAAACTCGTATCTTATGCAGAGTGATTATTCAGGAGATTGCAAAACTTCCTATTTATTTTAAATTTTTTATCTTCTTCTTCTTCTTCGTTTCGCTCAATGGCGGTTCCTTCTTTTTAAAATTTCGCCAGTGTCGAGTTTTCCGCTTAGCAGAATGTAAGGGCTACTGCAGCTGTGTTACTATGGTACAACGAGTATTGTGGGAGGACAATGTGAGAAATGCAAGTTTTAATACATAGAATTTAAATTTTGATGCTGCGGAGCTGTTGATTTACCTGAAAGGACGGACACAATATATAAACACAAGTGTTAGTATGTTAAATAGAAATTTTTCATCAAGGGTGTGAATTTGGATGCAATACTTTAAGAATAGGTAAAAGCCAGTTTGTGAATATGAAGGAAATGTGACCTGAAATTAGCCTGCAAAATTTGTATATACAATCCATTTTTTGCATTTCAGTAACGTTGTGCTTTAAGATACGAGATTGAGAAAGTAAGGCGACGTTATTTTATTCCTAAATCACTCGTGTAGATTTTTATTTTAGCCTATTTTCGGGATTTTATATGATCGGGTAAAGTACCTTCTATCGTGTAACAAATTAGATTAAAGAATGTCTTTAGACAATATCCTCATGTGTATCGTATATGTTTTGTAAGACCGTTATCTAATGATAAATACCTAAACCATTTGATCTTATATATAGCTTATCCCGCTTCTCATCGGATGACTCGCCTTAACTATTAGATTTAGGTGTCCAGTTGAGAACTCCTCCTTTGTTGAAGTCTACCACCAAATATATATATATTTTTGTTATTTGTATTACAGATATGCTCTCCTGCAGCACCATTTAAGCCATATGACAATCCCACTGTCAAGACTGGACTTATACCAGTGTCAATACTGTCAATTATTATACGCAAAGAAGACTGAACTTGACCAACATATGATTAACGAACACAATGAAGAAAACAATAAACAAAGAAATACACTCAATAAACAAGATTTGAAAAGAAGAACAAACTATGAATGTGTAACGTGTAATAAAACATTTAACTATCATAATTGGCATAATCATATAAGGACGGTACACTGTAATGACAATTTGACATGTGATCAATGTAATAAGTCATTCAAATGTCATAAATATCTATACAGACATATCCACCATGTACACTTGGTCAAAACGCAATTTAAAAGTTTTCAAGAATACATTTGCGAACAATGTTCAAAAGCTTTCAAAAGCGTAGACTGTCTTAATAAACACGTCAGAAACTGTCACAGTGAGAAAGTTACATGTCAAATTTGTAAGTCTGTGTTGAAGAGTGCAGTTTATTTGGGTTCTCATATGAGGAGGGTACATTGTGACAGTAGTAAAAAATCCAAATGTCGAATATGTGGCAAACAGTTTAAAAGTGAACGGCAAGTTAGAATACACGTTGGTAATACACATGAGAAAAAGCTATGCCCAAGATGTGGCAAAATGTACTCAACGACGTGTCTTTATTATCATGTCAAAAAATGTAATATTGGCACACAAAATGCCAGAGAGGATAAAATTGATCATGATGACATGAATGGAGATGTGATTGTTGACGACAATGAACATCTCGACATTGCTAGTCAAATCAGTGGAAATTCAAATGTTCATGATGATGTCAAAGTTGATATTCGTGCTCCTGCCAATGATCAGCTGAACAATAATAATATAGGCAATTTTAAAAGAGATATAAATAAGAGTAACAATAGTCAAATTAATGTAAATTCAAATGTTCATGATAATTACGAAGTTGATATTCATGATAGTGTCAATGATCAGCTGAACATCAATAATATAGGGAATTGTAAGAAAGATATAAATAAAAATGACAACAATCAAATCAATGTCAATTCAAATGTTCATGATGATTTCAAAGTTAATATTTGTGATCACGATGTTCATGATGACAGTGAGATTAAAAGAGGAGATTGGTGTGATCGTGCCAATAAAATTAGGAGAGATGATTTAAGTTTTTATCATTACGGTCACGAAATAAATGTTACAGTTGATGACGATAATGTGAAAGGAGGTACAGTACACGGAGTTATTAATAATAATATTAATGGACTTTGTAATGTTCAAATCAACAATGGAGATATTACCAGACATTTTTGCAAAATATGTAATAAAAAACTGAAATCTGAAGAAAGAGTTAAAATTCACATGAAAAATGCTCATAGCAAGAATTTACCTGTTAAATGTGAATGTTGTGGTAAATTTTTTTTTAACTTGAAATATTTTGGTGTACACGTTAAGAAATGCCGTATTAAAGAAGTTGATGTTTCTCCGAGTAGAAACGAAAACAAATTTGATATACAGTTTAAAATTGAAATTGATAACCCCTCTGAAATTAACGAATGAGCTTTTATGTCCTTATAAAGCCACTAACTGAGTAGCCTACTGTACTACTTGAGAAATAATTGGTTCCCCATACAAACTTTCATCGCTTATTTCATTCTTTTTATTATGATTTATTTTTGTGACAAAAAGCAGCTCCAAATTGGTCATACCGGAAATCGAGTCAGGGACTTCCGCACCCAGCGCCCACTATAGCGTTAAGCCACAGAGGTTGACAATTTTATTGAATATCATATTCTTATTGCCATAGTATTCATATTTTTTGTGAAAATTCTCCACTAGTTCGGTGTCAAAAAATTCCCACGATGTTGCTAGATTTGCCAGACCGGGGCTTGCCACTCCCCTAGCTCAGCTACAAAGCGAATCTGCAGACCTCACGAATTTCTCTACGTGCTTATTGCCGATCTTCGTTTTTTATTTAAACGGTACTTTTGCCATAGTGCCATTTGTGAGAAACCTATGAAGGTTTTTTGTTGACTCAGCCGCAGAGCTGCGGCTTACAAGAGATGCCGCTTTATTAGTTGCATTATTTAGTTCATTTAAATATCATGTTTTTGCATCGAGTGTATAACCAGAAATAGAGACGAAATGTCAATTATTTTGTTTGAAAACTATTCTGCCATACCATTTACGGTGACAACAGCGCTCCGATTGGCTAGCCCGAGTTCGAAACTATTGACGGGTGTCGTTAATGGGTATCGTCAACAGTTTCACTTCAAGTCGACCAGTTAACTTGAGCTTTGCTATAATGGACGTAAATTGCAAAATTACATATTTAATAATTAATTACCGATGAAAAGTGATTCCGTTTCTTTCCTAATTAGATGTTTTACTGTTTCCTACGGCACCGAATGAATCGGCCCCCCATTGCTAGAGATATTATCTTTATTACAATAAATACAGAATATTTTTTGGAATATGCGGAGACGTACACACAGGTCAGTAGTTGGCCTGTCTATATTTCAGTGCAAACGGGAGCTGATATTTATAAGAGCTGTATCGCTAATGTGTTACCAGGAATATATGGCCCTTATTTCGTCTCTATTTTTGGTTATATAGGTACCTACTCGATATGTTTTTGTAACTACAGTACCGGCACTGTGAGGGTCGTATTCCAGAACTGTACTCAATGCTCAAGTCAGGATTTGAGCAGACTTGAGTATGATTTCAAGCACTGGAAATACAACCCTAATGGCAAGGACTTGAGTATGATTTCTAGTGCTTTGAATCATACTCAACAGTTTTAGAATACGACCCTATGATGGCCGTTTTGACAGATTACAATAGTGAGGTTAAATCTCAATTGTCGAAAAAAATATAATCAAATAAGAGTCGTATCTATAAGTTTTAGATTTATATATAGTAAAGCGTTTATAAAACGTTTTAGGTGCCCTCAAATTTGACGCTTATAGAAACGCTGTGAGTCTGCAAACGGTATACGTTTTTATATATTATATATAATAAGATCCGGAGCTTAATTAAGTTTAAAACTTACATCAAAAGTATTTTAATTGAAAAGTCATATTATAATTGAAGATTCCGTGTTAGATAAAGATGTATGGAAAGACGACATAAGTCTAGATTCCACAAAAATAATATTTAAGATATATTCAAAGTGTATTTATTCCATAGCGTTTGTTTGAAAAGAGCAATCCCTAGAGTTTCTTGCTCGTTCCTCACAAGGAAGTCAACACAGTAAACGAGCAGTAGCTTAAAAAATTACATTTTCAAGTGTAAAATTCTACCTATGGAATAAAGGAGTATTTGATTTGACAAACGTGGCGCTGCAGCTGCGCTTCTAAATATTATAATAAAATTTCTAGTAGCGCGGCTGAAGCGTTATAATTTCAAAGAAGTGTGATCTCATTCATTTTTTTTTCAATTAAACGTTCTTTCTTAAGTTTTTCAATATTCAAATTCAAGTAGTTTTTACAAAAAAGTTAATGAGAACTTTGTTGAAAAACTATTTAATGTGAGGGAGCACTTATATGTTGATTGTTTCTTTTTTCACTCCTTTTTTTGTTACAGTAAAGGTAGCCTTTTTAAGGTTATAAAAGTTGCTATTTAGTTATTAAGTTAGTTGTAAGTGAAGGTTGTGAAAATAAATATTCACTGTTTATTTTGTACATATGGATGTTTTATTTATTCATTAAATTCATGTAGGTAATCCATTAAATTATAATAATTATAATGTTTTCTTACACCGTCCATGAAAAATTTCAGATGAAATTTCGAGGTGCAAGCCCGGATTCAAACCGACGAACCTCTGCTTCAGGTTACGTTAGACTATCATGGTAGATTTTCCTTTAATATGAGTACTATAATAATTACTTCTAAAGTGTAGACACTGGATCTGTTTGTTAAAAAACAAATTAGATTAAAAGTGTATTACATAGCATTTAAGTTCATTTGAAAAGAACAGTCCCTAGAGTTTTTTGCTCGTTCTTTCAGAGAGGTCAACGTAGTGAACGAGCAGTAGCTTAAGAGGGAGCAGAGGAAAAATTCCTAATCTTCGATTTGATTTTAGAGGGGTATATCTACTTTAAAGTTAAAAATAAAATATTGTATGAGTAACTACACGATATATTCAAGCATAGACATTAATCAGAAACAAAACAATAAAGTTTCGTCAATAGATGAAAATCACGAAATGACCTCTAATTTTCACATTTTTTCGATTCATCCTCGAAATGCTACAGGTTATTAGGACAAAAATTAGATAATTAATTATATTTATGCATAATCGACAACTGTCACTACGGATTTTTTTTTAATCCCTTTAGTTTTAGAGTTATTCCGCTAAAACGAATTTGGTACTCTTAATGAGCAAAATTCAACATCTCCTGTCGCATGTCACGCGAAGTTCAGGCATATATTTGTTTCACAAATTTGGGCGGAGCCAACGTCAAAACTTTTTGGCATGCTCCCTCTTAACTCCCCGCTTCACCTGTAAATTTCTGAACGAAAATCAAATGTCAGAAATACACAATTTCTAAACGATACGAAATTATAACCTAAAATGTATAGCATTTTTTAGATGCAAAATAAAATTAAAATAAATATTTAATTTAGAAGAATGTCGAATAGCAACTTATTTCTGAAGTCCGGCTTTGTAAGAGCACCGTTGCAGAACGGAGTTGGCCGATATGTGTGTCAATTGCAAAGAATTGTTCTTAAATTCTGTAAAAGTCACGGAGGGAGCCGTGGTCTTAGGTAATCTAGATTTAAGTGAATGTAAAGCAGCGATAGTTTATTTGATTGAACTGTAGATACAAAATGGCATGAATTATTAATTTCGGGATAAAAATAGAACCAAGTCAATTTAACTACCAACTTGGAATGATTTTTCCCACGAATTCTGTATTTAGTATTATTAAAATAAAATTTAATACAATTACCGGGAATAAAAGCAATTATTTCATTAAAAAAATTACCATGAAATAATTGCAAATGAAATTTCAATGATGAATATTTTTTACAAATGTCATTCATTCACAATTCACACATTTTACCGAAACTATGTAAATATTTGAGCGCGAAAATTCATGCGTTTTGTTATAGTTTAAAATTTTCGTATTAATAATGACGATAATAGAACTACTCAATAGGACTAGTGAAAACGAAAGGAAAGAATGAATGTCCGGAAAAAGATGTCTTTGAGAGATAAGTTTAAAGAAACTAACATTCTTTAATACATTTTTTAATTCACTTTGCTGGGTTTAAATATAGACACGCATTTGAATTGGAAATGTCATATACAAAAAATTAAGAAAAAGTTGTCTAGTTTCATGTACGCATTGAGAGAGATAAAGAAAATGACTGACCTAATGACTTGCTTGCTTACACTCATTCCTACCTAAGTTATGGAATTATCCTTTGGGGAAATAGTGTGCACGCACAAGAAATATCTACAATCCAGAAAAGATGCAATTCTTTGCAATTTGAGTGCGGATAGCTGCAGACCGCACTTTAAACGATTTAAAATTTTGACTTTGTGTTCTATAATATTTTAGAAATTTGTAAATTTATTAAACAACACCCTGACTTTTACACTAACACTGATGACCTGCCTCAACGACACACTTTTAGACCACGCAATAGATTGCTCAAGCCCCCACACAGCTCAAGTCCCCACTCGATGTCGGTGAGGATATTCAATGAGCTCCCACCCATTATTAAAAAAGAGGAAAAGTATTCACTGTTTCTAAATAAATTAAAATTACATCTTATTAATAAATGCTATTACAATTTAAATGAATACTTTGATGACAAATAAAAATAATAATATTACAATAAATGTTAATTATATACTATAAAGTTATGCTACTGTAATCTAATTAAATTCAAACTTTCAAGTGACATAATTCTACTCATAATATGACGTATTTCTTTATTATTATATGACATTTTTTTAAATATTATTATTTGATAAATAACAATTTTAATTAATAATTGAAACCTCGGCCTACCTCTGCTGCTATTGTTATCCCTAATAAAGGGCTCATATGTGTAGCATTATTTTAAATTTAAGACATGTATACTATATGAATGCAATAAATATATTGAGTATTGCGTATTCTTACACTGACGTCACAGCACATTAATGAAAATTTGATAAAGTAATTCTGTATGAAAAATTGTGATAAATATAACGTTAATATGAGGAATAAAAATGAAGTCGCTGTTCTTAGCAGTCGTCTTCACAAATTTGTTTGAGAGGCAATGTATACGCTCCTACAATATGACTTCGGTTGATATTCAAAATTTGCCATTTGCGAGCTTTTAAAACTTTCAAAAACATCTACCCCAAAAGGTTAACGGAAAGTGCGTGATACTGGATACATCCTAGTTTTCCTCCCTTAGAGGTAGAATATTGTCTTCAAATTGAAATGGGACAGACTTTCCAACAAAAAAGAATCGTCAAAATCGGTTCACAAATACCAGTGTAATTGCATAACTTTCACTAAAAAAATACTGTCCAACAGAGGGCATCCTCCTTTTTTGAAGTCTGTTAAATATTTATATACAGCTTCTGCTTACTTGGATGACAAAAATACTTAGTGACCATTTAGCCATTGCAGTTTATCTCCAGCGTTGATATTTAAAGTAAATATTATAAATGATAACTGTGTACAAATTTTTATTTACAAAGAAGAATGCTACTTATATCTCTTACTCATTCTTCTCAGGGGAATCTGCCTTATGAATGAGTATAGTTTAATCCATATGACAATTTCAAGTATAATTTAAAAGCAATAAACTGACATTGTCTTTACTTGCCCATAAATTTACAACCAGAAATATATATCTTTAAGTTTTTATGATACATGTATTTATTATTTACATATTAATTGTCATGTTTCAGAGATTATATAGAACAAAATCTAGTAGACTTTGCAAAAGAGAACCCTGGTATCGTTGTCTACCTGAAGCCTCGAAGACACCGTAGTGCTGTTGTTGTTGGAGAATATTGTAAGTGTCATAAATGTTATTATTATTTACTAAGCCCAGTGCCCATCGGTGGGAGATTTGGCAGGGGATCTTTTGGTATCCCTACATGCGACGGTAACACATGCCGAGGCATACAGTCACGACATCGTGCTCGCACCTAACTTCTGTTCAGATCAGTCGTAATGTTAAACATAACGAACCTGCCGAAGCATCCTAAATGCCTGCCTAGCATAGTTCTAAAGCAAGGTTTCTTAACCTCTTTCTAGTTATAGATCCCTCTCAAAATTTTAAAGAGACCACGGAACCTTCTCGAAAAAATGAAGGAGGGATTGTCTCGCGGTTCCCGCTGGCTCCGATGGCCGGCAAAGGGTACAAAGTTCAAAAAGTCACGTGCACAGTACCTGTTTACTCACAACATTTTCTATACCATATTCATATATTAATGCATTATGTTTGGTAGGCTCGCCATGGACCCACCCCCCAGTCCCCTTATTTTTATTACACGGGCCTCTTATGGATCCATGGACCACAGGTTAAGAAAACCTGCTGTAAAGGTACCTGGCTGAGTGAAGAAATAGATTTCTCACATATGGTGCTACTGCAAAAAAGTCTTTAAAAACCAAAAACAAAGATGCACACAGAAAATTTCGTAAGGTTCATATTTTGTTCCGTGGCTTAGTTGGCATAGCGCCTAACACGGTTTGCTAGATGACGGCTGGTTCAAATCCAGCCGGATCTTTTGTAATTCAATAAAGAAAAGTAACAATTAGGGAGTCATTTCCATTTAGGGCAAGTCACAATTCACCACGTTGATCCAAAGCGCGTTGGAAACTTCAATCTTCAAATTCTTGGGGTTCTTCTCCTATCGGAGGCTAAGCTCCTATCATGACAATCCAGACTTTAGAGACTGCCGCTCTAAAGATCGGAAGAGCGAGGTGCTACTGCAGCCAAACCATTCGCTCAAATTCTTTAAACCAAGGGTCTTCTACCGACATTTCGTTCGATATTTGTATTAATATTTTTTTATATGATGCTTTTTGCGACGTATGTTCGGTCCATGGACCATGAGCAGTTGTTTTGTTATGATCTATTTGGCGTGTTAGGCTCGCCCGCCCTATGTTAGGCCTTCGTCTTTCCAATTACTCCTTCCTTTAGTCCCACATGTGGCGCCTCTTCAATCGTCTGTTACTTAGCGGTTCGTTCAGAGCTTGTGTAAGCCTATTTTCATGTCGTGAGATTTTGTCCTTATAGGCTTTTGTCATGCTACTTATCTCCTGTTGGACAGTTGAGATTTGTGAATATCATACATTTTTGTGAACCATGGAGCATTTACCAGAGTTTTGAGCACACCATTTTGGAACCTCTGTAATATCTCCAAGTTTGATATACTTGCTGATCCCCACAGTTGTAATCCATAACTCCAAACCGGTTTGACGACTGTTTTGATGGTTAAGTTGTTCTCAAGAGACAATCGGGATTTTTGCCCAGAAGCCATTCGAATGATCTGAATTTGTTGTTGACCTCGTCACGCTTCTTTTGTATGTGTGTTTTCCAGATTTGTCTGCGGTCACACCCCGGACACTCCATACAATGGTCGAAAATTATTTACCTACTACTACTACATATAGCAAGGCGCTATCTGCACACGCGCAAATGTGTGCGTGAAGTGGCAGGGTTACCCATCACTTTCTTGCACTGTTACGTTGGAGCGGCAACATAGCGAAAATGCTAACGCGAATCTATAATTCTAATAATAGAATGCAGCACAGATTACTATATACACTTTACAGAATCCTAATAATTACATATGTCTATTATGTATTTATATCGATATAATATCATATATTTCATTAATTCACTAACTAGAGTAATATTGAAGATTTATTTAAAAAATATATTAAAAGCACTTAAAATGTTATATTTTGGACTGTACTTTTAAATAAGGTAACCAAGGTATTTGAAATTGCGTGTCCAAGTTGATCAACATTACTTAGATAATAATTAGGTATATTCGCTACTACGTATATTATTCGAGAACTCTTGTCTACTAGCTCACGAAGTCACGGCGCCTCATTATATTGATATAATAAATCTGTATTTTTTATACATACATATATTACTCTGCAGTAAATAAATGAAGAAAACAATAACTGACTGACTCTCAGGCATAAGTTTTTTTACTTACTTCGTTTCATCTTTCGGAAAATGATGATAAACAGCCGTCAACAGCACAATTCACCACCATTATAAATAGTAACGAAAAATTATGTTTTATATTAACGTACAAGTTTCGTAATGAATAAATGAAAAGTATATTCAAATATCAAAGCCGTTTTCGCGCGAAAACGGCTCGCCGGCAACCTTGTTGTCGTTCAGTCAATGTGACCGATGTGCGGGGCGTGGTGCGGTATCTAAAGCTAGGGAGGGGCGGAGAGTGTCCGTTCTCTTTACTTTTTGTTGTGTCCTGCGGTCAAGGTAGAATCCCAAGTATTTAACAACAATATTGTGGGGTATTACATCTCCTAGTTTCACAATAGGGCAATCGTCTCTTCTCAATGTAAACGTGATGTGATTGGACTTTGCTGCGCTAGCTTTGATTCTCCAGTTATTCATCCAAGAATGTATCTTATCAAGGTGCTATTGCAATACTCTTGAAGCAGTCTCTGGAACTCTGTCTGACTCCAAAAATGTCTGTACTTCTTTTACAGTAAACGGCGAACGAGTTTGGATGAGCTTACACAACAAAACACACTCGGAAATAACAAAATGGATCGAAGTGCTCCGTACACAGCATGGGGATGTGTCGTCCGTACGGCTACGAAAATTTCAGCACACAGAGTACCCGTCTGTGCAAGGACCATGGACACCATTTACCTTTAAGGATTCGGAATTGAACGTTGCGAATTTGCCTGATGCTAAATTCGGAGTTAATAATCGGTAAGATTTTTTTCAAGGTCAAACTGCTTAAAATTGTGTGGAAGGGAAGGGAAGGGATGGGAATGGAATGGAATGAGAAACATTTCGCACATGAACTGTTATAACTCAAAATTATGGAATTAAGAAAAGAGAAAAATTTATTATTAAATAAAATCAATTTTATTTAATAATAAATTATTATTTATTTAATACATAGCAGCTCTTCGAGCTGTTGCGTGTCTATCATTGCACTTGTACATTGTTGTTAGTTTTGAAACTATTCACTGTCAGAGCATCTAATTACTGTTTCTGGGAGTGAATTCCGCAAATTCAACGCAAAGTAGCTAGAAGTGTTTTCTGGGATTGCTAGTACATGGGTGCTTGGTTGTAGAGCTGGTGTTGTAAAGGTCATTTAAGAACTTCCACACAGGCCACTGCAGATTGTTCTAGCCGTTCTCAACTATATCAGTATAGGTCTCTTCAGTTCCTTTTTTTTTCATAATATCAAGTGACGGGACGAACAAGTCGTGCGACTCATGGTAAGCTACACGCTTGTCCATGACAGTTGCAGTGTCAATCAGGGCTTTATTTCGCAAAAACTGCACTACAGCACTGTCACTGTGCCTGTCACCCTTTTTTTTTTTTTTTTTTTTTTTCTATACATGACAGGCAAATGACTCCACTCCACCTGATGTTAAGTGGAAAGTGGTATCCAAACGCGAAGGAACCTAGTGCAGCGATGAAATCCTCACTGCACTAGCCACCTCCACCCTGCCTGCCTACAATATGCCTCTTCACGCCTGAGACATGAGTGCCTATAATTTCACCAGCACCCTTACTCTTCTAAACCGGAACGCAGTAATGCTAACATTACTGCTTGGCGGTAGAAATAGGCAAGGTGGCAGTACTTCCTTGGACGAACTCTGTCACAAGGAGCTCTTCTGCTAAAAAAACCACTTGTACTTGCACTGTGCCACCTTGATGTCATCTTTCCAACGGATCTGCAATGTCCCTCTGGGGCGTTTTTCTCTCCAACGTCGCCATTCGAGGACCGCTTTACATTAGGAGCTATGCTTTTGAGCAACATAATCCGTCCAACTACAATGAAATGCATATAACAGAAATATTTATTAAATCATGCAGTTGCTAATTACTGAAATTTCTAAACACATTTGCTAAAGTATTTCTTCGGTTTCAGACTACCCATATCGGCGACAGAACAACTAAGAATTATGTTTGAGAAACAAAAGTTGTCGGAAAAGGATGAGCAAGACATGAAAACTGCGGAATAACAATAGTTAATAAATAAGCACAGGCCACACCGCGAAAGAAGCTAGCTAACTTAGCTAAGAAAACAAAAAAGAATTTTCAAAGTCGGTCCACAATTGACGGAGAAATCGGAAACATACATAAAACTTACATACAGCCGAACGTATAACCAACTCCTTTTTTTAAACTCGGTTAAAAATACGTACTAATTAGCGACTATGGATACTTGCGGGGGTAAACGCGGCAGAAGGGCGACATATTTTACATAGCTAGCCGGATCGTTGGGTACTTCGGTTAGCTTAGTTTGCGGTGTGAACCGAAGTATGAAACGATGCCCCGGCTACGATAACTAAGCTTGTTAGTTAGCTTCGTTCGCGAAGTGGCCTGCGCATTATATTAGTTCATATTAATTAGTTGTTTTGTATAGAATAAGAAATAAATATTATATGGTTTAGTTTTCGATGGTCTTGTCATTTTCACAAGCAAATCGGTCATTTGATGATACTACATTGACCCGATTGTACTTCCTGTAATGTTAGAAGAAATGAATTTGAGTCGACTTTTTTTTATTTCAAATTTGAGACATGTCAATAAAACTTTGATTTTTTTTCCATCCTCTACTAAGGTGTTTTTACATATTTATGAAAAAGTAAATATAAAATTACTACCGATTATTCTTCAAACGTGAACATTTGTTATGATTCTTTTTTGTTGGACGGAGGGTACCTCAGTGGTAGGTACCACTTAAATTCGCCCTGGGCTCAGGGGTATCCATAAAGATTTCCCCCCCGTCAAAAAAAAAAAGGTACCATTTAAATGTGGAGAAAATATTCCACCTCTAAGTGTGGCAAACTATGGAATGAATCAGGTTTCGCGCACTTTCCGGCATCAATAAAACTTGTTAAATAGATGCAATACCACGAACTTTTAAGGTCGGTTTTTTGAGATTATTACAATCAAAAGTATAGGTACCTTATGAGCCCATGCCCTCTGAACGAAAAAGGGCACAACTGCTGTATAAAGTATGAATAGTTGTACCTTTTTTCGTTACGAGGGCAGTATACTCTAAGCTGGAATCCAAATGTTTCCCGTAATACGGTTCATTTAGCTTGGGTCGAGCGACAGAGACACTGGCTTTATTTCAAAATCTATTGTTTTACATACGAAATTAAA
>NW_020653777.1:354574-453235 GCF_003589595.1 Hyposmocoma kahamanoa
CAATTTGCCATACAAAAATATCAAGTATCTTGTGACTCTAGACTCGTAAATAGAGGAGGACGCTTAAACGAAAAGCACCTAAAAAAGTTTGCTTTTTAAGTTTAGCACATAAGCACGCTTTTTTTTAGATTTCATTTTTAACAACATGCTTAATTATGTTTCAAGTCCCGCCATCTATGTTTCCTAAACAAATTAATTCGTCAATGCGGATAATGATTTTATAAATAAAAATAAAACTCGTGTAATTTTACTTGACTTAAAACTTTAGTGGTGTACTTGTTGTTCGCTATCAACACAACGTTGCAAGCTTTTTTTAACATAAAAGTCTATGCTCTTAAACGTTTTTGTAAACGATTTTGTAAGCTTCAAACCAAAAAGCGTTTATTATTTAAAAAAAACACCACATTTTGACGTTTAAAAAAAAGCAGTTTTTCCCATCTCTACTCGTAGAAGCGTAATGGCTAAAAAGGCTTTATATAACATAAGCAAAAATTTCAAAAAGGACCAACTGATAAAGGTGTTCATTTGGGGTTATAGTAACACACTGTATGGTAGAGAGAAGATACGGTGATACGGAGAACAATTGGAAGCATTTGAGATATGGTGCTGGAGAAAGGGGTCTACTCTCGATCTCCGTCCGAAACAATTACTGCCAAATAAGCAATACTTGACCAAATGAAAAGACGCGTGATGAGAATGAAGCGTCATACTTGATACCTGTCTTTTAATTTTGTCGAATATTTAGGAAATGAAACTATTTTTCCGGATTTAAATCGCGTATATTTGTTTTTTCAAACAAACCGTGAAACCGTGAAAAAAAAAAACAACCGTGACCATGGGACCTGTAAAGGGCCCGAAACGTCGGTTTGTTTGAAAAAACAAATATACGCGATTTAACTCCGGAAAAATAGTTTCATTTTCTATGTGTAACAATCGCGAAAACCTAAGAACTCGATTTGTCGAATATTACTTATTTGACAGTAATTGTTTCGGACGGGTGTCGGACCGAGATCGAGAGTAGACCCCAAGAATGGAGAGAATGAGTTGAATAAAAAGAGAACGAGGTCTTCCAAATAACTGTTCAAACATCTTACCCCATCGGTTCTCTATTGTATTTAATAAGCTTCTCTTTTCTTACACCATTCCTAACACCATTTTTATTTTTAACGTAACGGAGGTTCTCAATTTGTTTGTGTCTTTTTTTCGTATGTATGTTATGTATTACGCTGGCTTTTGTGAATCGATTTTGACGATTGTTGTTTTAATATTGAGTTCTTAGGTTTTCGCGATTGTTACACATGGGAAATGAAACTATTTTTCCGGATTTAAATCGCGTAATTTGTTTTTTCCAACACACCAACGTTTCGGGCCCTTTACAGGTCCCGTGGTCACGGTTGTTTTTTTTTTATTAAAACAAAGATCTTAGAAAAAAATTCTCTGATCCGGCCGGATTCGAACCGATGCCAACGTCTTCTAGCAAACTGTGCCAGACGTTACGTTAACTGAGCCAGGGAATGAAACCGCGGACCTCAAGAATTATTCTATGCGCTTGTTATCGGACTTTGTATTTGGTTTTCAATTACTTTTTAGCCATTTATGAGAAATCTATGAAAGTATTTCGTAGATTCTTTTTTTATTGGAGGGTACCTCAATATTGGTACCAATTAAATTTGAAAAAAATATTCCACCTCTAACTAGGAGATGAATCCGGTTTTCGCGCACTTTCCGGTAACCTATTTCAATAAAACCTAGCAAATAAATTTAGGGAATTCCCACGACTTTTTAAAGTCGCTTTTTTTTACAAAACAATTTAAGTAATTTTCATTAAAAAATTTTAAAAATTTTAATTAAATCTATTTTTTTCATTCATTCATATGTTTGTTTGTCGTGCATGCATTCGATTACAATAAAAGTTTCGTATCGTCAGTTGCTTGGCCCATACTAGCAAAAGTTTCTAAAATAATTAGAACCATTTTAAAAGACTTCTTTCACACATTTAGACAAGTTTAAACTCGACTGTATGTTTTTTATACGTATATTACGCGATTTGGGAACCAATTTTGATGATTCTTTATTTTGTTGGAAAAAGGGTACCTCAGTTGTAGTCCCATTTAAATTTGAAGAAAATATTACACCTCTAAGGGTGGCAAACTAGGGGATGAATGACTTTTGACTTTTTTCATTCGTTCCGTTTAGAACAGGCGAAGATCAGAGACCATACTGCCTAGTCATTAGTTTCTCTTTTTCTTCAGAAAAGTACACTGTACAGAGATTATGAAATATCATGTGACAAATTTCTAAATATGTAGAATAAATATGTAGTTTTCTCTTTCAGCGGTATTGCAACGCCAGTTACATGAAAAAATATTCTAATAACGTCAATACAGTCGCCAGTGGGCAACAACTAAGGTTAACCCGACGCTTTGTTAATCGGGTTAAAACCCATAAACGCCCGAAATCGACAGCAAAAACTATTTACAACTAAATATTTGTAAATCGAGTTTTATTGAAATGTAATGATGTATTATAAAATGTTTATTGCTTGCTTATACAATTTCGCCTTTCTATTCGAGCGATTCGCTTCAATTTCGCATTGAAATTAATCGATACAAGAACTTGTTATCGTTTACACTTGAATCGATTTGCATAAAAACCGAACCGTAATGTGCATCACTAGTACCTAGTAAGTGAGAGTCCACAGGATTGGAAGGTGGTTATTGTTGTGTGGAGTTGCCTATTTTCATGTAAAAAAAAATTTTTACATCCAAATTTCTAATAAGTATGTATTTATACCAAATTCCGTATTATTATTTTTTTATTTACTTTTTTTATAATACCAAGTGACGGATTTTCATAATACAAGCGACAAGCCTGCCTATATGAGTTACAGTGCCACTCAAAGTTTTAAATCACAAAGATCTGAGGGGCACAGCCACTGCGCCCGATACCCTGCGACATAAGTTGACAAGTCCCAGGTGCCTGTAATTTCACCAGCACCCTTACCCTTCACAACCGGAACACAGTAGTGTGACCATTACTACTTGGCGGCAGAAATCGGTAAAGCGGCAGTACTTGCCTGGACGAACTCTTTCACAAGGAGCTTGCTTGCTCGCTCTTTCACATTTCACAGGGGTGCTAATACGAACATCGTTCTACTGTAAAATTCCAAATTAGGGCGTTGCTTGGGCCGTATTTCTATTTTATTCCTTGTGTTTTTAGGATATCTAGTTTTGACTATATTAAAGTTGCTTAAATTTTTTTTTCACATAAACACAGGCCTCGCCATATACATCGATGGTACGGTTAACATGTCCAGTTTCCTAAAGTAAGGTACACAACTCTCTCGCTGATCCACACCAAACATGGCCGTGACATATTTCTGGCTCTATAGTTATTAAATTCACGTTTACCCCAAAATTTGAAAATTGCCCAGCGGTTTATCGACACGCCGCCCGCTGCCCCGTCAGACGCAATCGGGCACTTATCGACGTTGGATCTGTGTCAAATTTTCTCCGCGTGTTCTTTCTTATTTTACTCATATTAATTTACAGCGCTCGGAGAGCGTGACGCGGTGGGCGACCCCCGCACCTCACCTTCTAAAATCTAAGCTAATCTAACCGCACCTATTACCTGGTATCAAACTAATGAATTCCCTGTACTATGAATACCAGAGCGACGGAATTCTCTCCGGGACACTAAACAGAACACCCAGACCAGAACTAATTCAGAAAATATCATTTGCCAAATTGATCCTACTACGCAAATTGAAGATATATCTGTTGATGCAAAATCATTACCTTATTACCAAGGCTGACGCGTCATAAGCAAGATTATCACAAGTAAATAACACAAGCACATTGCCATTATCATTATTTTCATTAAATCATTAGTTATTTGCATGCAGTCACGTCTCAAGCGGAAGAATTTAATTGGTCAAGAATTCATACTGAACGTGCTGCACATCACCACTGCTTTTGCGCTCTTTAACTCGAAATGGGATACATTTATGTCATCATTCACGTCCCACTGGTGCTCACGGGTTTCTTCTAAGATTTAAGCCAATGATTCCTAAAGTGATCTGTATTTATAATAAAATTGTTTATTTCAGAAAGTCTTCATATTGTGTTAGTAACAATTACAACCTTACGCCTACGTTAGTAAACTCGGACCGTCGACTCTCTCCGCGACAGTGGCCAGGAGGCTGTTGGAGCTGCTAGGCACGACTTAAGGAAAAGTAAAATGCAGTCTTACAGGAGCTAGTTTATTGTATAGTCTGAAGTCTGGTACAAGAAGAGCCTCGGGTATTACTATAATTAGCCTTATACACTAATTAAAGTAACAATGAACGTGCTAAAAGTTGCATTTCTACAATTTAATAACTAAAACTACGCAACGCTAACTAATCTAGGTAAAACAAACATCTGAGGATGCTGAGGCAGCATCCTTAACTCACGCGCCTCGGCAACGATACCACTCGCTTACGCATGATGGCCTGAAAACCGTCCGTTCGCGTTTCCGCGAACATTGCCGACGCACTGCAATGCCACGGCGGCCCTAACAACATCCTCAATGCGTTGTTATACTGGACTCATGAAGCGCTGTAAGCCTTTTGAGTATACTTGATCCATAGGCTGCAAGTATGATTGGCTGTAAGTTTTTTACGTTCTTAGTACACCTTGCAAACCTACGGATCAACGTGTTAGGGCGCGTTCCCACTATGCATCACGTTTTATTATCGTTGGACGACAGTCGTGTCTAGCCTGTTCCTATATCACGACTATCTGTCGTGGACGATTTTTTATCGTTGAACGACTGTCGTGACTAGCTGTTCCCACTATCGTGACGACAATTTATCGTTTCACGACAGCCTCCTTGCCCATCTCTGGCTACGACCCAACGCTACGCAGATAGGTACCGGAGCCGTAGGCACGCTCACTTCCCGTCGCGCTCCGCACGACTAACGGTTGCCACCGCTAAGCCGTTGATTCTAAAGTCCACTACCAAATCTCATTGGTGGCGGAGCTGTAAGACACGCTCACTTTCCGACGCCGAATGAACGGCGTTTCTTCAGTTTCCAGATTCCTACGCGGCCGGAGGGACCGGAAGCTAGTGCCGGAGATGCCAAGTGGCAGTGTCCTGCGAGAATGTCTGGACATAGCCACCGACTGAAGGGGCAACTCACGTGCCCCGCGCGTCTCCTCGCCTCAGGCCCGCAACTACACCGTTACTAAGACGCGCTAGCTGCTCACGAGACAGACACCCCTGCCACACCCAACCGGGGCAGACAAACATGTCAAGTGACAGGACAAACAAGTCGTGCGCCTGGTGGTAGGCGACACGCCTGTCCAGACAGTTGCAACGCAAAAGATCTGAGGGGCACTGCTTCCGCGGCAGCCGTCACATTGACACATAGTAAACAATGACAAGTCCCATGTGCCTTGTAATTTCACGAGCACCCTTATCCTTCAAAACCGGAACGCAGTAATACTGTAGTGGCAATACTTCCCTGGACAAACACTTTCACAAGGAGCTCTACTGCCACTAAACTTGTGTATCTATTCCGCAGCAAAGAACCGGTCAGCCGGGGTCAAGGTGTCAGGTTCAAGAGTCAGCGAACACTACGTTGTTATTATTATTATTATTTCAGATTAATAATTAGCTCAGCCTGATAAGAAACGATAAGGCGTAGACGATCCAAGGTCCGAATGCTACGATCTATCGTAGCGTAGCCTTAAAGTGACCGTAGGTTTAGTTATAAGTTAATTTTGTATAACTTTTTGTGGCTTAATAAAAAAGTGTCAACACAAAAAATCCGCCATATAGATAAAGTAATTACTTTAAGATATCAAGCGACGTCACCGTCATGACCTATGGCCTAACACCTGTCTATAGAGGAGAACTCGTGTCCAACAGTGGGACGAAAATCAGTTGCCGATGATACAAAACAATTAAAAAATAACACATAACAAATAAAACTAGGAACAAAAATCTTAGATCAATGACAAAAATAAACAAGACATTCACATTTAAGCACGACGAAAAATTGCACCTTACTTCATTTACATAAATAACAATTTTGAAAATAATGAAGAACCGTGAAGTAACCATCAGTGCAGTACTACCATAAGTACACTCAAGCACAAGTTAAGCAAATAAACTATTTGAAATTGTAAATTTGAACTCTATGCAAAACGCTGTAAAGTACAGTTTTCAGCATAGAATTTTGACACGTTATATATTTTGCGGTCCACCGTAGCCTGAGCTTAACGTAATGGACTACGGCAATGGATTAAAAGTCTACTCATTACTACAGGTCGTAGAGAGAAGCTCGTAAACGTTCAAAACTGGTCACTTTTGTATTTTTTAAAGTATATAAGCTTGTTTGGTAAATTTTGACGACGAGTGTTGCCAAGCAAACGAGAACACGCTCTAAAACTAATGTACTTTTTAAATTAAAAAAATTCGCTTACACACTTTTTCAAATAACTCGTCCATATTATCTTGCTCCGAAAAAAAATATGAAACGAACACTCTCTACAACTGTCATTGAAAATTTTGGCGCCCATAACGCTTTAGCGGTAATAGGTTACCTATATAGACTTTCGTCATCAAACTAAGTATTTTTGTCTTTATAATAAAATGTTTTTCTTAAAAATAATATATTCAAATATTGTAAACAATTATTTGAAAGTATTCGATATAAGAATGGGGTGACACAGCTCCCCTAATAATAAATGCTTTGTCCCGCTCGCACTCAAGGAATACGTCATAAGCTGTCTCTTTCTACATGCCAATGAAAAATCAATGGTGCACTTGTATTTTGGCTGTTTAGGAACGTTCATGTGTCAAAAAAACGTATCGTGGTCTCTTTTCCCTCCGAGTTTGATTCCTGGTTGAATCACTTTAGAAAGCAAAGTTTTTTTATTTGTTTCTGGTCTCGCAGGACACCCAAATAATGTCCACAATGGTCGTTCTGGGACTCTTAGAATTACTAATAGTTTTTTCACGAAAAATAATAATAAAAAATAATTATTCAGACGAGGAAAACAAATAAACTGCCTGTTCTTGACAGTCGCATTCACGAAGTCTAAGAGACTCGATTTTATATGCTTCTATATTAAAATGCCTGTTGATATTAAAAATTTGTCATTTACGAGGTTCAAAACATTGTGAAAAATAAATTATACGTTAAAGTTTATCTATATAGCTTTTGCTTACTTGGATAACAAAAATCAAAGGGTTTTTTGACTATTTCAGGTTGTCTATTTTATATTTCAAAATAAATATTGTAAATGATAAATGTTTATTTACAAAGAGCAACCCCTAGAGTTTCTCACACATTCTTCTCAGGGGAATCTGCCTTATGAATGAGAAGTACAGTTTTATCAATGTGACGACTTCAAGCACGAAAGAAAAAATGTTCTGTGATTTCAAGTATAATTTGCTTAACTATGAAATAAAGATGTACTCGAATTTAAATAGGCAAAAGTGGGTCACTTAATACATTATGGTGAAAGATGAAACCCCCTTTTTTAAAATAAAAACAAATTCAAACAAAAGATAAGGGCTAGTAATGTATTGCCTAAGGCTTCAGGCAATTTTCGTATTTTTTTGTTTTTTTTTATTTAAAGCCGCAAAGGAAACAATTTCAAGGAACTGACAACAGAAATTGTTAAAACTAGAGCCATCTGTCAGTTTTTATTAATACTAATATACAATACCGGTTTAACGCAGAACCATGTACAGTAGTGAAGCGTATGTGAGCTTTTTTTATGATACCAAGTGTCCAGATTAACATGTCACCTGGTGGTAAGCGACACGCCTGTCCATAACAGTCACCGTAAGACTGACACAATACTACGTTTATGTGAAACGTAAGTATTAAAGCACTATTAGCCTCTATTTGTCCCACTACCAGTCACGGGTCTGTTCTACGGTAAGAGTTTGTACCAAAATCCCATAAAAAATATTACAAAAAATCATATAGCACTAAACTGAAAAAGTTTAATTTTCAACCTAAAGGTAAAGAAATAAAATCGTTGTCCTTAAGTTATATAACTCCCCGTAGACTCAATAGCCAAGGGTGGTTACCCCTCGCCACGTGTTTCCACCCTCAATATCTATAATTTCTATTCATCCCATATTCGTTCCACTGTTAGGCACGGGTCACATCTAAAGAGAGGGTTTAGGGTCCACCACGATATTTCAATGGATGTTGGAGACGTCAAACTTCTTGAAAAGACTTTTCGGACCTTATTATGGTGAACGAAACCTGCATTGCAGAGAACATTTACAAATCTCTTTAATCTACATCCCTATGTCGATTCCCCAACCCGCATTGGGCCAGCGTGATTAGACTACGGTCCGATGACAGTCCGAACTAAAAACTTAAAATCAAACAAAAAATATCTTTGCTTTGACAAAGTTCTATAGTAAAAATGTTTTTACGCGCCAAATTATGTTTTAAAAAGCGTATGCAGATAAAAAAATTATTTAATTAGTAATTTTTTTTTAGGTAATAAAATATCTAAAATAATAAAAAAATATTATTTTCCTAAATCTTTTCTAGCGAGCTTTGTGAACGTAGCAGAAAACGTCAAAATTTTCATTTCAAATTTCGAATCATTTTGATCGGGGCGCGGGCAGACGACACTCCAAGAGAACCTCACATAGTCTTATGTACAGTCGACCGTTTCACTTGGACCCCTGGTACGTCAGAGTTTTCGTATACGTACTAGGTTTTCCTTGAAGGCGCGGGAAGCGTGAGGGCTCACGTTAAACCGGACAGCGTAGCTCAATATACGTATAAGTAGAGAGTACTCGGGGTGGGCTAGTACGGTTTGCAGAAAACGCATGTTACATTTGTGTATTTTTTTTAAATTGTATCAGATAGTGTCTCTCTTCCGACTAACTGTCTTAATTAACCCCGTTTAGCACTTCAATCCATCATTGTATATACATGTAAGAATGAAAAGAAGACAAATGACGATGAAGTACGTTCACTTTTCAAAGTGAAGTAAAATTGCGCGTCTATACATGCAGTGAATGAAAACTGCCTCGGTTATCATACTGGACTGCCAGGCGGAGGTCCCGGGTTCAATTCCCGGGCCAGAAGAAACATTTGTAAGACCTACATTTATTTCTCTCGTTAGTTTGGGTGTATTTTGTGGTTGTCAAAAAAAAAGAAATATTACATATCGGGAAAACCTATATGACGAATAAATACGGAATTTTATTAACGTTGTCTATAACTTTGACGTTATACATTGAGTAATATATTTAATTGTATACATATATCCGCCATTAATAAGATTACTTATAGATGCGACAACAGCGTTCGGCAAAGTCCGTGGTTTCCGAGCTTCTCGATGTTCGATGTACTTAAGTATGACAAAAACGTCAGATTATAAGCAAGTTTCAACATCGCATTATTTTCCTCCTTCAATTTGTAATTTTCTAAATTGGAATAAACGTCTATATCATTGCTCAAGCGCATTTAAAACAACTAAGCAGCTTTGAAATTTGACCTGTTAGCACATTTGTGATTAATCAAGTATTCTAAATTCCTATTGCTATGATCAATGTTATACATGATATCATCTGTGCTCTAGCCAGATTAAGGTGTACTTTACTTTTTAAATGACAATAAAACAAATGTGGACAAAAAGGATGATGACTCAGTATTGCTGATTTTCAGTCTTCATCTAGCTATGTATTTTTTTGCTGCATCAGACCGGCAAGCGAAGTGTAAACTAGACACTAAGTAATTAGGTATACAGAGGCTGTCTGTGTTGCACGGCATGTAAAAGGTATAAAAATTTAAAAATTATAATTAATAAATACAAAATTTTATTTATTTAATGTTGCTAGGTGATTTAATCTCGGACTAATTTTATTGTTTCTCTATTTCTCCACAGACAGGAGTCATTATAATTAAATAAATTATAATATATTTTTTTATAATATCTTTCAATATGGCTGCACGCAAACTTGGTCGAGGATAACGTAATTGCTAATACAGCGTTTATATTTAAATAAAATTTGATTTATAGATATATTAAGATATATTTTTAATTCATTTTTTAATATTTATTGCCTCAACTACAGGCATAAAACAAAGTAATTATAGAAAGGCAGCGACCGAAGCCTTTTTAGCATCCACTGGTATTGCACAAGATCCTCAACCGATATGAATGAAATTACTAGAACGAAAAATTATATTTTACAAGTCTTGATGAAGCCTTAATCTCCACATCTGACTTGACGTAATTGAGGTTATGGATATGGGTATGTTAGGTCTATGGGATAAAAGTTCAAATGTAAAATTATGCGCGCGCTAAAGTACAAAACTGTGAAAAGAAGGCTGCTACGCTTCGATAGGGAATCTACATTCCGCCTAGTATAATATAAAATTTCACACAATATAAATTTAAATGTAAAAATCATTGACTTACAAATAAATGGACGACGGGTCTAATACACAAACCACGAAAAAAATGTCCCAAGTCAACCTATTTAAACGTAGTGACATGTCAAGGAATATGAAAAAGCTAAAACGTTGAATTTAAATTGTAATGTCATCGCAGTACTGTCTAATTTTGCTTGCTTCGCTGTCAGTCGAACAAACGAAGACTAAAGCGTGAATGACGCTGTGTATACGATTTTAACGCCCTATAAGTTCGGACACTTTTTAGCGCGGACTCGACGTCCATATAATTGTAAGTCAATGGTAAAAATAGACAAATATGTAGGAAATTAAACTGTTTTTTGGACGTTTCGGGCCCTTTGCAAGTCCCATGGTCACGGCTGACTGAGATGGTAAAGTCATCAACCAGTTATGTAAACCACCCTATTTTTCATTACGTTACAAAAGTTGTTAACTAAATCCTTTTTTTTTAGTGTTTTAAAGAACGCTCCAATTTACGTCACACATTTACCGAAAATACTTTTTAATTACAACTATTTTTCCGACGCTACTCCTCGGCGGCATCGACAGAATATATACCGTACCGTTCACCTACATTTATTTGTGCACCCACACAGCCACAGTTTTATAGCTCGCACACAAACACACCACCACACATACACAAAACACGGACGAGCTTTGCACTCACACGTCGAAACAGTATTTTATTCTGTTCGAAATATAATTTTGCCATTTCTACAGTCATGCCTTGAGGTTGCCTTTTTTCTACTTGGGATTTGTTTTTTTTTTAAATCACACTTAAGTTAGGATTGTTTGAATATGGAATGACCTTATATTACTTCGGTTATACCGTTACATGGCATTAGTAATTTTGGAATGGTGTCTTAAATTTAGGTGTTCTAATTTTTCTGTCTATTTATACGGACGCATTTTTTTGTATGCAAAATATAGTGTAGTAATAATTTGTCTTTTGAATATTTTAATATTAAAATATTTTACTGCAAGTTGTTTAATAATAATATTATCATTTATTCTATTTTTATAGTAATTTGTCGATATCGCTACAAGCGAACGTAATATGAACATTGGTTGGTTTTGAGCTTACGTCACCAGTCTATAAACGGCCAGAGATGTAATCAGATGAAGCCTAAATTAATAAGTCCAAAAGTTTGCACTTGATTATGTTTGTTTCGTAAGTATTTTAAATTTACATTTTTACTACGTTTACAGTTTACTGGTACATTATAAATATACTATATTTATCTTAGGTAACATTACAATTATAATACTAGTATACATAATATGCTGTCATTTACTGTGAAATTAAAAAAAAAATTACATTTTTAGACAAAAAAACGAAATGTTAAGACTCACCTGTCAACAGGTGGCGGTAAAGGCGCCATCATATGTGGATGAGGTGGCATAGGCGGATGTGGGGGGTGCGGGTGGAACGGACTGCCGGGGGGCGCAAACCCCGGCCCTGGAAAGTGGCCCTGCTGCGGCGGCGGCGGCCCTGGCGGAAACCCGCCGCCAGAGCCTGGCCGCGCAGAAGGGCTACCGAACGGCCCGGGTGCCGCATAGGGGGGTCCCGCAAATCCAGGGCCGGGGCCAGGAGTTGAAGGTGCGGGGGACGCGGCGAACGCAGGGCCTGCGGGCGAGCCTGCCGGCGGCGCAAACGAAGGGAACGGGGGCTCACTGTTGCCCCCCTTCCACACCGGCGGCACCCCCCCGGCTGCTTCGTCCAACGCCGGCACTCGCCTTTGCAGGCCCACCGACATCTGTTTAAAAAAGTTCCTATTTAAAACAAAATCTATTTTTACCAATCACAAATTTAAAAGCAATTTTAAGTGTCTGATTTTAGAGGATTATTGGAAAATAACTTTTCAGAAATAAGCTGCTTTGTCGATAAGGAGGGACCGTGTAAACCACGACGTTCTTTTTTTTAAATAAATTTAGCGCTATTATTTATAAATTGTCTTAATTCTTTTTCATTTTGTCATTATACCTAGAACCCTGTTCACCGTTAAGACATACCTCCGGTTCATGGTCTGAAAGTCACGCAAACGCTGCACGCCAATGGAGGCAGAATAATTCAAGGCAGTTGTCTTTTCAAATGTAGAAACAAAAAAGTAACAATTCCATAGAAGAATTTACTATAATCGCTTATAAGCAATTTGTATGACCAACGTTCTCTGGTGTATAATTCTAAATTTCAATATCTGAGCCGCTTTCTGATAAAACTCACGACAAAATATGGGGGAAATATTCGTTAATTTTGGGAACCTATTTCAAGGTTATTACACATTTGTATCGGGTAGCTAAATTTAAATACTTTGGCCACAGGTAGATTTAAAGGGCAACCTGGACATAGACAAGTGTCCCTGTCTGTCCGCTGTAATATGCTGGCCCGCAGGTTTACAAGGTGTACGAAACCAGTTAAAACGCCTGGTCCTGTAGATATGACAACGCTTTCAGGGTTTTGTTGGGCCTACCGTTGCGTTGCAGCGCTTCGGGGATGTTAGCGGTGGATCGCAGATGATTTATTTGCAATCATGAAAAGACGCTGCGCCTTCATGCTAGCCCGCCTCCACGATAGCAGCAAGGGACTCCTCAGTGTGTCCATTGACCTATAGGACCCCCCAATGTTACAGCATTGATTGCAACTCTACAACAGGACATAATTTTCATTTTTATTTCATTACCTACTAACACTAATCATAAGAGAATTTGTTAGTAAGAGTATGGACAAGATTATGAAATAAATACTCTATTGTTATTATTATTATTCTGCCATGTTTAATTATAATTATCGTACAAAAACGAAAGTTAATAACAATTAGAATATCGCGCATCATGTATTGTACTCCAGTTTTCGGTATGTGCTAATAAATAACAATTTAAAAATTCATAAACAGAACTTTGTTTCTAAATTTGGACGCACGTGCGAATTTCACGTGTTCCGTTTCACGTGGCCTCCACCCTCCTTCGCTAGTTACAGTGCAGTGAGAGAAAATCTGATTATAAATAGTTGGCATATTTTATATATTATATTATTATTATAAATGGAATAGGTTTTTCAAACTCTACGCATAGAGTTTACATGCAAAAAGACCAAAGGCGATATTTGAAGAAAAACACTAGCGGCGGTCAACTGTTTTCACTGAATGATTTTGAAACAAAATAATCGGGCGTTCTCGAACTTATTACTTTCCGTTATTCAAATTTCTTGTATTCTGTAGCTTGCAACCCAGGTAATCAGTCAGATAGTCTGACACATTATTATCATCATTACTTCAGCCGAAAGACGGCCATTGCTGAACATAGGCCTCCCCAAAGAATGACACTTGTTGAATGAATTACAAGTTTATTTATAAAAAAACGACTTCAATAGTTGTATTTGCCTAAATTCCTTGAAATCGGTTAACGGAAAATGGATGTTACCCAACAAACCGGATTCATCTCCTAATTTGACACCCTTAGAGGTGGAATATTTTCTTCAAATTTAAATGGGACCACTATTGAGGTACCACCTTATTTTCGACAATAAAACGAGTCATCGAGGTTCGCAAATGACGGAATAATCGAGTAACATACACACGAAAAAAAAATACTGTCGAACTAGAACCTCCTCTCTTTTTAGAAGTCGGTTAATAAACTATGTACTTTAACATGACGTACACTTTATAGCAAACTTTAAAACGTCGGTTCGAATCCGACCGGATCAAAGGAATTTTTTCTGAGTGTTCGATCTTTGTATTAATAATTATAACAAACTAGTGGAGTAATTTCACAAAAAATAATTGAATATCAATTCAATAAAAATTTAATTAATACAGTGAATAGCGACATCTCTCGCCAGGACTGGTAGCTGTAAAGGTACTAACTGGGTGATAAATCTGTCATAGATTTCTCATAGATGGCGCTACGACTAAAAAGTTGTTGAAAGACCAAGTACAAAGACACGACGCAAGCACATAGAAAAACTCGTGAGGTCCGTTGGTTCGTTCCGTGGCTTAGTTGGTATAGCGTCTGCCACGGTATGCAAGAAGACGTCGGTTCGAATCCGACCGGATCGAAGGAATTTTTTCTGAGTGTTCGAT
This sequence comes from Hyposmocoma kahamanoa, assembly GCF_003589595.1. NCBI lineage: Eukaryota > Metazoa > Arthropoda > Insecta > Lepidoptera > Cosmopterigidae > Hyposmocoma > Hyposmocoma kahamanoa. Next base: position 369,101 of record NW_020653777.1, read on the forward strand.
CTTTGTATTAATAACTTTAAAACGTCTTTAACTAATGTATATTCTAAACAATGATAGCAGTGTCTAAAAGACGTCAACTTCGAAGCAGAAACCGGATGAGAATTTAAAGATTGCTATGTTAAAGAAGAACCATACACTTATAAGGTCGTAATTTTTATTTATTTACTCATTACATTCATCCATTCATTTTGCTACGAAGGAATATGCATTGTATCGCTGCGCAGAAATTTTCTGGCTTAGACTACGTTGACGAATTTGTGAATGAGTTTTGTACCACTGAAGAGCTGGCCCTTCCAGATACATTGCCAACACGTACCTCTTTTGCACATCTAATGTGAGAAATGAGAATCAACCCGGTCTCTTTGTCCTAATGATCACATTACCAAACCCAGGAAATCCCGATCTGTGAAATTGTGTACTCCGGAAGCGTAGACCAGAAGTCTCAAATATATACATGGGCATCTCTATTACATAATTAAGCAAATTACACTTGAATAGTAATATTGATTAAACTCTACTGCTTATTTGTAAGGCAGATTCCTCTGAGAACAATGAGTAGGAAACACCAGGGGTTGCCCTTTGAAAATAAACATTAGTACATATTTATTATTTACAATATGTATTTCAAATATCAAAGATCGAAACAACCTGAAAGAACTAAACGGATCACAATGGTCCATTTCACATGAGATGGGTACTGTGACATTTCAAATTGTTACGTTGCATGCATACTATTTTTAATTACTCTTAAAATTAGATCAAAAAAGAAATAATTAATTCATTATAATACACGAAAACAATTACTATTTGTTTCTTTTGATGTAATAATTAAATATGACACTATATAAAGAAGAGTAGAGTAGAAAAAGATAAAAATAAATTACCCCAACTTGCAAGTACTTGATGCGTCAAACGGAAAATTTATCCATTTTTCTTTTGTTTTGAGCTTTGTATGATATTTTTGGGACAATTGTTCAAATTTCGTAGCGTTGCTGTTGATTTTATGCTTTTTTGACATTGACTTACAAATAAATGGACGACGGGTCTAATCATTGACTTACAATTATATGGACGTCGGGTCCGCGCTAAAAAGTGTCCGCACTTGTAAGGCGCTAAAATCGTATACAGAGCGCGACACTCCGCTTTAGTCTTCATTTGTTCTACGGACAGCGCGATACTTTTTTTTTTTTTTTATATATATAATAGACACACGCCTGGCCACAATCTCACCTGATGTTAAGCGACGATGTGACCGACGATGGGACATACTGCGATGACATAACAATTTAAATTTCGAATAGGTTGACTTGGGACATTTTTTTCGTGGTTTTTGTATTAGACCCGTCGTCCATTTATTTGTAAGTCTATGTTTTTTGTTGACTTTTTGTTTGATTGTTGTTTATTTTTTTATTTGGTAAGTTGTTTTTCGTAACTTAGTTACGTAATTAGCTATTTTGTTTATTAATTGTTCTTAAACTATAATCGGTTCTCTCTTTGTTACAAACTGTCTCGATAAGATATTTAAATCGATTTTTTCCATTCGATTTTACATCACTACATCTCTAGAAACTTCAAATTAGTACAATCTTTTTGGCTCCCTCATTCACTACAGTTTTAATCCTCGTAAATGGCAAATTTTGAATATCAACCGGAATCTTATTAAAGAAGCGTACGTACACATTTCTCCATAAATGATTTTGTGACTTTGTAAGGACAACTGTCAAGAACAGTCAGTTTAATCTGAGACATACCCTTCCCTGACGCTATCAACCATGTTAGTTATACAGGTCGACTCTTGGGAAATGCATAATATACTACTCGAGGCTCTTTTCAGAATGGACTTTCTTGATTCCCTATAGTTCCACAACCCGGTCTTTGTTTCAGTATACATTTCTCCTTTTGCAAAAGGTCCTGAATTCCTCATCTAGCATCCTCGAACTTAATTTCACAGGTGAGTAAACTACACTTGAAGTCGTCATATTGATTAATCATTCTCTCTCTCTGCTCATTGGTAACGCAGATTCCTCTAAGAAGAATGAGCAAGAAACTTCAGGGGTTGCCGTTTGTAAATAAACAATTGCATCCATTTATCATTTAGGTACAATATTTATTTCAAACATCTTAGATTGAGGCTACCTGCAAAAGCTAAACCGGTCACTACCACGCATTTTTGTCATCCAAATGCCGATGGATCTTCAAGATCGTCTGCACTGATATGTTCTTGGATTATTAATCGGAGACAGATGTACGGTGAAAAACTATCGGGAAATTATAAAACCAAGTCGAGCGCCTGGTGACGCACCACACCTGCCCACGACAATCAACAGTGGTACTCAGAGCTTTAAATTTCAAACATCTGAATCTGAGTCGCGCTGAGACAAAGTTGACAAATCCCTTGTGTAAGTAGTTTCAACAGCGCTTCCCTTACCCATCAAATCCGAATCACAGTAATGCTAGTACATTATTGCATGGCGGCAGAAACAGCTATGGTGGCAATACTTCCCTGGAAAAACTTTTTCTCAAAGCTAGAGCAGTTACAAGAAATGCCTTAAAAGATAACAACTTACTAAAACACACAGCTTTCTTGTGAAAGAGTTCGTCCAGGGATGTACCTTACCTATTTCTGCCGCCAAGTAGTAATGTGTTCCGGTTTGAAGGGTAAGGGTGCTGGTGAAATTACAGGCACATGGGACTTGTCAACTTATGTCTCAGGGTGACGGGAGCAGTGGCAGTACCCCTCAGATCTTTGCGATTTCTGAGTGGCACTGTTACTGTTATGGCCAGGGTCTTGCTTACAGGGGCCAGCAGCTAATCACCAGGCACACGACGTGTTCTTCCCATCACTTGATATTATAAAAAAAACTAAGACTCCTCATAAGAGGAATCGTTGGTCTGTTAATACGAATATAAACAAATTAAATAAATTAGACAACATCACATATGTAAGCTGCTCAAATCCCAAAGTATGTAGCTCAAGCACATGTGTTATGAAGTTCGGACACAAGAACGATACAACAAACACCCGGACCCGAGCCAATATAGAAAAGTTAGAGTTAGTTTTTCTACACTGACCCGGGAGCTCAGGAGGGCGATACTTAGACTATAGAAACCAAAGGGCATGTTATATTGACATATGTAAATCAGATTGTTCCATCCTCTGAGATCAGACGTTATATGTATATAATGCATTTAGTCTTTGTTTAACTACTGCGTGCCGTCGTAAGCCAAAAGAGATAGCACAACATTGATTTATGTCAAACACGGGAATCGAAAATACGTAACGTCATCTTAAATGCCAACTGTCCTCATTTTGCCATTTTTGTAGTACCATTTGATAGCCGTTTGCGGTTGTCAAAGGGAAGTACATCAAATGTCAAAACCAATGTTTGGCCAAATGTTTTAGGGAATTGTTCGCATGAATTGTAATGAAATGGACAAAAATATTGACAGTGAGAACAATTAAGTACCTATTGATAAAATTGCGTCGCTGCATCATTAAGGGGTGCGGCAGTAGAAACAGCGGAAATCAACCGAATGTTACATTACACCGACATGTGTTATTTTTCTGGCTATAAATCACACAATACCCGAAATATCTCATGTAATTAGACTCATTTAAGTAGTTTATTCATAAGACTTGTCGAATTTTGCTTTGGTTACTTTAGATTGCCTGTTTGTTAGTATATTTTGATAATTGTTGATAACGATTATTTTGAGATAGTGTTGTTCTTGTAAGAAGACAGATTATCGATATACGGTTATTAAAACAATTCACTACGAGGTTTTTAGTATTTTATTATTATTATTTTCAAAGTTTACCTACAAATGAAAAAAGAAAGAAAGAATGGTTGGAAATTATAGGACTACCGAACAGAATTGAATTGAATTGCAGAACCTAATTGGATCAAATACCATCATCGTTTGTTCGCTCCATTTTGAAGAGTAAAATTTTAATAGAACTTTGAATATAACTAGATTACCTACATGACAATGTGATTCCATAGTTACAATTATTGATAAATAACTTTATATTTAATTTTGATTAAAATGGCTCATTACTTGCCTAGTAATAATAGCCTAGTATTAATCATACGTTGATTACAGTGAACTATACAAATTTGTAAACATAAAAAACATTTTCAACATTCAAGCCATACATTTGCACGTCGATATTGACTTATCTATGATTATTGTCAACACTAAATCCGCCATTTGTGGACATTTTTGGTTTAGGTACGTTTATTCCGTAAATAGGGCAGGTCCTTTCCTTTATTTTTTTCCATTCTCTAAGGTTCGAATCCGGACTCCTAGGAGTTTCTCGAAATTTATGTGCTAAATTTAATTTGTAAACCATGGGCTTTTCGGTAAAGGAAAACATTGTAGTAATAATAATAATCACACGCTCACACTCAACATAGCCCCGCACTAGGGAAACCCTGTGTCGCGGTTGCCATGGACACGCACATAGACAACCACAAATTACACTTAAACTCACGAGAGAAATAAATGTAGGCCATAATATTCCTCCCGGCCCGGGAATCGAACCCGGGGACCTCTGCGTGGCAGTCCGGTATGGTAACCGTTCGGCCACGGAGGCAGTTTATGAAAGTTTATTAGTTTGATGAAACTTGCACGCCGAAAGTTCACAACACTCGGAAAACGTGTAAAGTTCCCATCCCGTATTGGGCCCATGTGGCGGACTATGGTCTAATACCCTCGCCAGAATGCAGTGGGACGTATAAATGGATTGATGAAAATATGAATGTCATACTGTCTTTTTTGAAAACGGAATAAAATGACATTTATCTGGTTGCCAGTTTTCATAAAATTGTCAATAGTTATGTAGTTGTTGTTCGATAGTTTTATCGATAAATTGTGAAAGAGGATAAAATATTGCCAAAAAATCACTGAATTGTGAATGTTACAACGTTTTAATGATTACTACAATTAGTACTTTTTTATTAGTACAGTTGGCCAAAGTAAGTATCGAGATCAATTTTTATTCATTATTATTGATCTACATTGAATTCAAATTTAAAATTTTAAATAGCCCTCAGGAATATACTACTAACATCATAATAACGACTTTTGTTCCAAGACTTTTTACAAAACATAATAAATTTACCAAAAATAAATTTTTATTTTGTCCTTTTTCAAGACGGAGTAAAATGACATTTGCATGGTTACCAGTTTTCATAAAATTTAAAATAGTCGTTATTATCCCCGCAGAGGTCCCGGGTTCGATTCCCGGGCTGGGAGAAATATTTGTGTGGCCTACATTTATTTCTCTCGTGAGTTTGGGTGTAACTCGTAGTTGGTCTATTTGTGTGTCCATAGCACCCGCGATACAAGGTCTTCCTAGTGCCAAAAACGTCTGAATATTACGACGTTCTAATGATTACTGATTGTGTTATTGCCTTCTTTATTTTTAATTCACACTTGGCGTACTAGTATCGAAATCAATTTTTATTCATATAACTTTTTAAAGGGACCGGCGAATTTGATTATCTATATTGAATGAATGAGAAAGTCTTTAAAATATGTCTCCTCTTTGTATTTTTCATAAACATGGTTCTAAATACAGTGTATGTATGAACTTGCAAAAATTGACAATTCAAATGAACTTGTGCTCAGTAATTGGATAAACAATGGGCTGAGTATGATTTAAATGGAACAAGTTCAACTATTTAATCCATAAGCGTAACCAATAGTCAGTCGATAGTCGATAGAATATTTATCGACTGCAATCACTAGCTGCTTGCAAGCGGGCAACACTTTTGCGTAATGAGCTGTCATTTTACTCAGTCTTCAAAAAAGACAGACTATAAGTAGGTCCATTCATGCTAAAGGGAACATACGACACGGTAGCAAAAAAACCATTCTCCTGAAATTAAGGGAAATGTATTTTGCCAGCAGAACCGGTAATCAATAATTTAATAGTTTTACAATCTTTATTAATCTTCACACAGTTTGATTTTTACTATCGATCGATATAAGATAAAGGAGTTATTCTTTAGAACAATGACCACCACGCTCGGGCACTGAGATAGCTACAATTCAGTACTATAATATTAAGTACATGACGTGTCTGGTTAAAAAATAGAACTATCCTATTTTGTTTCACTTAAGACAGGCTTATGTCTGCCTACAATTTCATCGGACAGCAAGGATGCTGCTGACAGTGCTATGGTGCAGGGCTTAGGCTGATAACAGATTGAGTGCATGTTAGCAGATAATGTGCGAAGATCACGACTATATGAAGTTGATAACTAATTCACGCATTAACTGCATGCACTTGATATCGTTATCAACTTCATGCAATCGAGATCTCGCATAACGACTTCATGCAGTCGCGTCCTCAGCGCCGAGAGCCTCCCGCCGCCTCCATGCAAATTTGCGTCTTCAACTTTTTTTTAATTGCAGCCGTACTTCCGATCATGGGAAAATATAATAGTAATTCCATTTTGATCGCGTGCCTACTAGATGTCGCCAGGGTAATTATTCATTGCACGTAGGCGCTATATAAGCTAGCGCTGGCCCTGGTAGCTGACGATAGCACATTTTGGTGAAATACAATCACATGAGACTTGTCAACTTATGTCTCCGTATGTCAAGCCACTGCCACTGCGGGCAGTGCCCCTCAGATCTCTGCTATTTAAAGCTCTGAGTGGCACTGCAACTGTTATGGAAAGACGTGTTTACCATCAGGCGCACAACCTGTTCGTCCCATCACTAGAAATTGTTTTTTTTTTAAATTCACCACCCACATTAATTCTAAGTTGTCTATGTACCGTTTTTGTTTTTTTTTTTGTATGTGACCAATAAAGTTTCTGGACTTCTTCGCTCCAGCGATACCCAGGACTCCCTGCCGATCGTCGTCGTCCAAATACGCTATTTTCGAAGCACGATCCTATCCCATTCTCTCCAATTGTCGAACTAGCGGAGTCTCACTGCTTTAGTCTCTATTTAGTAGATAGGCGACATTGTGTTAATTCATTCTTACAATGTCACTTCCACTAAGTGTACCTCATTAACTGTGTTTTTCAACTGCTAATGGTACGTAAGCGTTACATGGCTACAATTTTCAACGAAGAATTTTGGCAGTTGTAACTGTAGCTGCAACGTTGTAGAATTTTGCACTATGCGACGATTTAAATCAAGCTAAAAGATCACAGAGAACAGCTTCCAAACAAGGCTACTCTACTAATGGCTAAACTCGATACAAGCTATTTCGTAAGATTTCTAACGTTCAATTATTTTTTTGTGTTCAGTTGATCGTTCTATTTATATTATTTCTGTGTTGGATAATGGCACAGACCGTTTTCAATGGCATTCGATAGAACAGCAATAAATTACCGGTTACAACTTTGCAATATACTATTGAATTGTTCCTGTGTCAATAACCGGTATTATAAATCAATTTTTTTTAATTGCTTATTTCAAAATTGTACATAGTGATATTTTAATTGAAAAATTAATCGCTAAATAATAATTCTACAGGAGGGCCGACGGCCGATGGAGCAGCCTTGTTCTAGAGTGGCGACCACGTCAAGGAAAACATAATGCAGGACCCCTTGCGGCAAGATAGCCGGACGACCTGAGAAAGGTGGCCGGTAGCGGCTGCGGGACTGTTGGCGTGCTCAAAGCGAGGCTTATGTCCAACAGTGGATGCGTGTAAGCAGATGATATAACACTAATTATTTTCTACAATGACAACGATACCCATCACTTGGTCTCGAATTAGAGTTTTCCCAGAAACACCCAGATCCGAAAGGAATTATTCAAGTTCCATGGGTAAGTTCCTAGTAAGTATCGAACCCTGTTCTTATCTAGCGTCCACATTGCTAACCGCTGGGCCAGTGAGGTCATAAATTGATTTATCATTATCGATCACAGGTGTACTGTCACTAATACCAGGAAAGTTTCGATTAGAAAAAAATGTCACAGATTTCACAGAAACGAGAGTTGCGGAAAATTTTAATTAAAAAGAAAATTGTAATTTATTAAATATGAAACTTTTAATTAGTACCCATTGACTTGGTATTACATAAAACACAGTTGAAATATCCTCGAGATTAAAGGCTGCGGAATAATCCTCTATAACTCCAAAATTTTAGGGTGCTGTTCACTTTTTGTCGCAGGTTGACGGTTGCAGCGGCAGTGCCCCTTATATCTTTATTTTTTTGTTTGATGTACAGGCAACACAGTTTACATTCAGTGGAACATGTTTGAGACACAATTTAAGGACTTCATGTGGTAATTACGCGAACAGGGTTATTACGCGAAGTGTAAACATATTTGCACAACAACAAAAGAAAAAACAATTGAACAATACTAATGACGAATATTAAACGAGTCGAAATAATTGAGGAGATTGGTGCGAATTCACCAAATATTGTTAACGAAAACATCAAAATAACCTCCAGGTCCCGATACTTGTAAATCGTTGTAGGTTCGACACATTATAGGCCATGGATTATAGAAGGTTGTATTATTTATCTAAAGGGATTTGCTTTAATATTAAAGTTAATGGGAGATAGCCGATTACGAGAAACAAGGTTACAGTGTATCTTTGCGAATTAAACCTCGTGTCATGGTTGAAAAAACACGCGGGATGATTTTGAAAACTCTATACATGCAGTATTTCTGGTCTTCGTCTGCTTATGTCATCTGCCAGATAAACCCGAATCTTGACCAGGACTCCGTCACTCACTCGAGATTACGCGATAAGTGCCTATCGCTGATTGCGCCGACATCGACCCAAGTGCTCATACAAGTCTTTCATCTAAGAGCATTCGTCTTCGCACGACTGCACACGGCAGGTAACGTTACTTTCACCTCTCTGAGCGAGTGCTTAGGTTCCTTTTTCCTCGTAGTGAGCAACTGACGTCATTAGTCAGATTTAGTTGGCTATTATAGCGTAGGTATTTTCGATTTTGTATGAGAGCGATGTATTTGTTACGTAGTAACTATTAAGTAATCTGTGTCTTGACTTCTATGGATTTATAGTCTTATCTTTTTTGAAGATGGAACAAGCAGCGAATGATTGCAGTCGATAAATATTCTATCGACTGAATGTTGATCACGTTTATGATATAAATAGCCGAACTCGTTTCAATTGCATTATCATCGGTATCCTCCAACTGCTGGGCATAGGTTCATTTGAATTGTCATTTTTTTAAGTTCCTACGTACATACATAGAGCTATGTCTATATATAGATAATCTAATCCGCTTGTTCTTATTAAAATGTATATATTTATAAAAATTTATTTCAATACCCAAAATAAGGAATAACGCAATTAACAATCATTAGAAAAACCTAACATTCACGATTGAGATATTCTATAACATATTCCGATATTCGATAACTGCGTCTGTGGCCGAACGGTTACCATGCTGGACTGCCACGCAGAGATAAATATTTGTATGGTCTACATTCATTTCTCTCGTGAGTTTGGGTGTAATTTATTTTATTGCATTCTTAATTTTGTTTATTAATTCTTTTTATTTTGTTTTATTTTTTTGTGATTCCGGAGCATATATTAAGATTATCATTTTCTAAGTTTAAAAACTACATTAAATATATTTTGATTTAAAAGTCATATTACAAAATTGAAGACTACGTGTTAGATAAAGATGTATGGAAAGACGACGTAGCTCTAGATTTGACACAAATTTCATTCAAAGTGTATTCCATAGCATTTTTTAAAAATAATTGCGATTTTCAACTTCTACAGTTTCTTGCTCAAGGAAGTCAGCATAGCTTAAATGTGACGGTTTCAAATGTAAACTTATTTTACCTATGGATTAAATGATTCTTTTTGATTTTGACTGTACTTATTGTTAAGCTTTATTAAAATTTTCAGAGTAACTGACATTTCAGGTAACAATAAAACTTTAGATGCTAATATCTCGAAGTTCCGAAATGCGAATGAGTTGGATAAGACAAGGAGAGCAGTTAAGTTTTCGTCTCTTGGGACAGGTTAAGGCTTATGAGACATACTGCCGGTCTTACATTTTTTTTATAATTCTATGTAAATACAAACACGTAGAGGTTGTCTCTAACGGTTTTAATATAGTACAATTGTTCGTCCTTCGGGAATGTCCATAAGACGTCTAATTGGCCATAATGCCAGACCTTACATTTTAATTTTTCTTTAATCATTTAATCCTGACATTTTTTCCCGATGCTTTTACGGTGGCCATTTGGAACTCTCAAACAGCGTTTTCTATTGTTGATGCTTTTTTTTATTTGCAATTGCATTAGATTAAATCAAATATATTGTTTTTTTTTATTATTTACAGGTCCCACGGTCACTTCCAGTTGATTGTTAATTGCCTAATTAATAATTAAATAAAAAAAACACGAAGAGAAGAAGAATCTTTGTGAAAACGAATTAGTTTGCGAGTTATTTGAGATTGACACTTGACACGTTTAGACTTCTCTGATACAAACACATGACGTGACTTTGCTAGCGGTAGCATTTTGTTGTTCCAATTAATTTTAAAATATCGACTTTATACTCATCAAGATTCTGTCGTGGAATTATCAATGACAATTATCACTCTGAAGCATTGACTTACAATTATATGGACGTCGGGTCCGCGCTAAAAAGTGTCCGAACTTATAGGGCGTTAAAATCGTATACAGAGCGTCATTCACGCTTTAGTCTTCGTTTGTTCGACTGACAGCGAAGCAAGCAAAATTAGACAGTACTGCGATGACGTTTTTCGTGGTTTTTGTATTAGACCCGTCGTCCATTTATTTGTAAGTCAATGACTCTGAAGTAATTTTTTAATGTTTTTATTTACATTTGCTTGTTTCGAATTCTTAAGACTACTACCTGAAATGGCTATGGTTGATTCGGCATAATAGTAAAAGTGTTTAATAAATCACTGTGGAAAAAATATGTACTAAAATTGAGGACATACACTGATTACTATATGATAGAAAAAAACCACAAACTTACATCGAAATTTGACACGAAAACCGCCGTATTCAATAGGTACTTTTCATATACCAATTTTTTTTATATCTACTGTACTAAATAGAATACGTATGCTACACATTATACATTTATAAAAAAGCTTTATTTTCGTTTGTAAAAAAAAATAATTCTGAAATAAATCCAGTGTCGGTCGACCTAAGCAAAATTAAACCGTATTACTACGGGAAGAATGTGAATCCGAGCTGAGGTAATAAGGACCACTATATATTAAGACGTATGTTACAAACGAACACAATTTTTCTTTTGAATTTAGGATACAAATTTATTAGTTTATAATTCAGGTTAAGACAGTACATAATGTAAAACGCGACGTGTTGTTGAATGAAGGAATATTAGGTCATGCAACAAATTGCACAAACGTTCTTTAAACGTAATTGTCTTTGAAGTCCAATCCCACCAAGGGCATTATAAAAAACGGGCCAACTTCTCTTTAGGCAATTGGACTAGGAAAATTATAAAGTTTGAACTCGATGCCAATTTCAAGATCTTTTCTATACAGTGTAGAACTTAAACAATTATTTAGGACATAGTTTCCAAATTGTACTGGGCGCTGAAGCAATTGATGCTGTCCACGGGGTGCTAGCACATTTGAAAAAAAAAACGAAATTATCTATATATAAATTACACAACATACTTAATTATATATTATTTCTGTGATTTTTGTGTTAAGTTAATATAATAAAATACGTGTTTGCTCTTTCTTGTGCTAGTAGGCGCTGAATTTTTTTTATCGTGCCTAAGTGGCCGGTGAGCTAAAGGTTTGGGAACCTATGGTTTAAATCTTTCAATATATTTGTTGGAAAATATTCCTCTTTTGGAATGGTTGCAGAATTATCGTTCAAAATGGCAACACTGTTTAATAATAATAAAAATAGTGGAATGAGTATTAGAGGGGCGTAATTTTGAATTATTTCAAAGGAATGTTTCAATTTAAAAGCGTTTTGGTTTTGCGTAACTTTGTAAGACTAAAAACAGCAGTTGTAAACAAGCGAGAGTTTTATTTAAACAGGGTTATTCGTAAAACTAACAACCCCGCAGGAATATACTACTAACATCATAACAACGACTTTTGTTCCAAGACTTTTTACAAAACATAATAAACTTTTATTTTGTCTTTTTTCAAGACGGAGTAAAATGACATTTGCATGGTTACCAGTTTTCATAAAATTTAAAATAGTCGTTATTATCCCCGCAGAGGTCCCGGGTTCGATTCCCGGGCTGGGAGAAATATTTGTGTGGCCTACATTTATTTCTCTCGTGAGTTTGGGTGTAACTCGTGGTTGGTCTATGTGTGTATCCATGGCACCCGCGATACAAGGTCTTCTTAGTGCCAAAAACAGTGAATATTACGACGTTCTAATGATTACTGATTGTGTTATTGCCTTCTTTATTTTTAATTCACACTTGGCGTACTAGTATCGAAATGAATTTTTATTCATATACCTTTTTAAAGGGACGGCGAATTTGATTATCTATATTGAGTGAATGAGAAAATCTTTAAAATATGTCTCCTCTTTGTATTTTTAATAGACATGGTTCTAAATGCAGTTTATGTATGAACTTACACAAATTGACAATTCAAATGAACCTGTCCTCAGAAGTTGCACGAATAATTGGCCAATAATGATTGAAAGAAACAGGTTCGGCGAAGCATGACCAATATTATGTCGATAGTCGATAGAATATTTATCGACTGCAATCACTACCTGCTTGTAAGTGGGCAACACTTTTGCACTGTGAATTGTCATTTTACTCCATCTTCAGAGAAGATAGACTATAAGTTTCGTTGTCCTATCTGACACTTTTTAGATCTGCGTTTTGTAGTAAGGTGGTAAATTCAAACGTGTTCAAAATTTTTTTGTCCGTAATAACGTTTGTTCGAATTTTCATTACACCGAAAACCGAATTATAACGAAACAGTTGTTCTTTCAGGATATGTTGAGTGTTTATCGCAAAGACACGATTAGGTTCGGTGAAGTCAAGTTTAAAAGAAAAAACATTTTCCTCTCAAAATTACTTTCGAGCTTATGAAATTTCGACCAAACGTTATTTCTGGAAAAAGTCATTTCGGACTACTAATAGGAGACCGTTCAAACTACACGTTTGAATGAAATGAACCGTCCCCAAAAACCCCCTTTTAGAGTAATCTATTTAAATACGTATTTTTTATTTTTATAGGAAAGTAGAATGTGACGAAATATTAAATGTCATGGAACTTAAGTTGTTGTTTATGATGTGAGCAAAAAAGTCCTGCAAGATTGTTCATATTTTACAAATAACTTTATGTGTACGCGTGTTAGACTAGTGGAGTACGCGTGAAGACGTGGTAACCTAGTGGTTCGAAGTACCTCTCAAGCAGAGGTCGTGGATTCGCATCCGGGCGCTCACCTCTCAGTTTCTAGGAATTTATGTGCGCAATTTAATTTGAAATTTACCATGAACTTGAAAACACCGTGATGAAAAAGTGTGATATCCCCAACCTGCATTAGGCCGGCTCGTACCCAACAGTGCGACGTATCAATAGGTACGCGTATACTGTATTGTATACGCGTGTTTCACCATGTCCCTGTCCCAGTCCTCTTTGCCCTCTCTAGGGCTGACTTTCTATCCATACTGTCTCTTTCTTTTCTAGAGTCTTTTCTCTTGCCCCCTATTTCCCTCTGCTTGGTTACTCGCTCCAAGAAGCGATGCCCCAAGGGAAGGAATAATGTGTTCTTTTTAGTTCATAGTGTTTAAGTTAAAGTTTACTGTTTAATAAGTCTCCTTTATAACAATTTAAAAAAACCATATCCCGGCGAACATAACTGTGGCACCATATTGTCGTTCCCAATCCACTTAGGCCCGACACCCATGGACGGGATAGCTCGGCAGGGGATCCTTCGGCATCCTTACTGCAAGCGCATATTGATAGCAATTATGCTGCGGTATACCTACGTACATCCTTAAGGATGCCTAAGCGTCTTTAGGCACACCGAAGCATTCCGTAGCGACATCGTGCTCGTGGCTGATCTTTCTGCAGATCAGTCTTGCCGGGCGTACTTCCATAGCATAGTCGCACTCGGCCTTTCGAAGCATCCTCAAGGCTGCCTCGGCATTCCGGAGGTTATCAACAGCTTGATTTTGATTGCCTCTACCGTTCGGAAACTGCGTCTTTTCCGAGTCGAGGCGCATAATTATGATTAGAATTGCAACTAGGTATAACGTCGTAATCTTCAGGTATATTATTACTATTCGTCACCTAAAAATCCCTTGCCGTCCCGTCCCGTCAATGGGCGCGGGCGTAATACGAACTTGACAGGTTTTTTTAGTGTGTGTGACATTAATTTTGACCTCCGCTCCGTGGTCCTGTGGTTTACCGGTTTTCATGGTGTCACCATCTTTGAGGTCCCAGATTGAATCCCCAGCCGGGTCAATGTAAATAACCTAACTTTTCTATATTGGCTCGGGTCTGGGTGGTACCGTCGTTGTTTCTGATTTCCATAACACAAGTACTTTAGGTACTTTGGGATTTTTTTTTGTAATATCAAGAGACGGAACAAAGAAGTCGTGCGCCTGATGGTTAAGCTACACGCCTGTCCATAGCAGTTGCAGTGCCACTCAGAGCTTTAAATCGCAAAGATTTGAGGGGCACTGCCACTGCGCCCTTCACCCATAATTTGATAAATCCCATGTGCTTATAATTTCACCAGCACCCTTATCCTTCAAAACCGAAACGCAGTAATGCTGACATTACCGCTTGGCGGCAGAAATAGGTAAAGTGGCAGTACTTCCCTGGACGAAGGAGTTCTACTGCTACTAAATCAGGATCAGTACAACATATGTGTTGTTCCAATATATTTGTTTTGTCTAATTAATAACACAAAAACAGACTATTTTTACCACAATGCTAGCTTGAACAAATGTTTTAAGGGAATTTGGCCCATATTTACTCTTCAAAAGAGAACCGGTAGTAGAACGTTTGTTAGATACAATAAAGATTGGCAGTGTAAATGAATCGTTGTAGAAGTAACGAAAAAAAAACAAAGATACATAAGCATCCGACCCAAACAGACTACCTGAAAATTACTGCATTGTTTTGGTAGTTACAGAGTCGCAGCTCGTTCAAATTGTGTATTATTGTTATTTTTTTTAATCTCAGGACACATTACTCAGGTGTATATGTTATATTATACTGTGCAAGTTTTATAACAAATGACCTTGATTACCTGTTAGCTAGTGAGCGCATAAATTAGATATTTGCATAAGTTTAGAACTTAATTTTTTAATTAATACTTAATTTTTAATGTTTTATATTATATTTAACTATGTTGTAACTTTGTTAAAGTTTTTGAACGGCGGTCAAACCGAATGATTTTACAAAATGAAATTATAGTGGATAACATTTTTTGGGTTACCTATCAGAAGTCCGAAATGACATTTTCCAGAAATATCGTTTGCTAGAATTTTCATAACCTCGAAAGTAATTTTGAGAGGAAAATGTTTTCGGGTTTAACCGAACCTAATCGTGTTTTCGGGGTAATGCACATTCGAACAAACTTTATTTCGGAAAAAATAAATTCGAGTTTGTGATAGGTTACCCATTTTTTGAAGCTTGGCCTTGGATTTTTGTCTTTTAGAACAGCTTAATACATAATCAAGATTATTGTGATCTGGTGCACTAAAAGTCGGTACCGGACTTCTGGATTTATACTGCAGTTATGGAGAAGAGATTTACGACCATTGCCCCAATAGGAATTTAAATTAAATTTCCAAGTTTCATGACCACTCAGATCTTCAAGAGAGTACCCCACAGTTGAAGGATATCTTCGCATGATTAAAAAGAAGTAAATTTGCTTGAGACGGAACGACGACCCTTTCTTACAGCGCGAGTGTTGCTGCTGTGTCTATCACAGCGCACATGTATGTACATAGTGTAGATAATAATTGTTTCACCATTACATACGTCGGGCAAAACTAGTTTTACGATTACCTAAACATTTTCTGTTCCAGTTTTTTTTTGCCTTTACTTGCGCCGATTCTTTCTGTCTTGGAATCGATTTGTTTTGTACTTGTTTAGTCGAAAAGTTTCATTATGGTCCTTCGAGCCGGATGCATAAAGCTTATTTTGCTATTTATGTAATAAAAATAAGTAACGTGGTTCGTGATATAGGTTTTCGAGTGTTTTAAACCATTGTTTATGATTACCAAAACAAAAGGACTAGGCACACATAACCTACAAGGATATTGATTCACGGTTCCCTCCAAAAAGAAATATATGCAGCGCACAAAAAAGAGGTTTATAAAAGACCTGTTGGGGTAAAAAAGCATCGAGAATACGAGGAACAGACCTCAGTACCTCACTTTCGATCAGCGGCCGCCCCACGGCTCGGGGAAGATTCGCATCTCCAAGAATTAAAACACTGAGCACTATAGCTCTTCACTTACGATGTTTCTGGTCCCTTTCTTCCTCATACGACCATCGCTTGCCGTATAGCCATTTAACTATTTTAAAACACTAACACTGACACAACGATCCTTGCGACTGACATCGAAAATTTTAGTTTTTTTTTAGGAAGCGTTACTCCACCAAGCGTCGTTGGTCGCCGGCCGGTTTATCACTTTTAAACACAAAATGTATTAACAAATATCACTAAATATATACTTTGTGAAATATTAGAAGTTTTTTTTGCATTATTTCACTGATTAGTTAAGGAAAATGTGCATTGTAGCATCATAAATGATGGTTGCGCATCGCGGAACGCAACGTATGAGCGTCGTGTCGCGCTCAGTCGCACTGGAACGCGTCGCGGGCAAGGGGACTGCGCGCTGTGAGAGGGGCAGTCCGCCATTTTTCTGTTTTACCGACAGTTACACTGTTATACCGACGCTCTCTAACGGACAGGTGGCGTAGTGCCCTTTTTGTACAGAAAAGCGCTGTTAGTGATTTTTAGAAGTTATATCCGCTTTATTTTCATTTATTGTTTAAAGTTTATAGTTTTATGTTTGCTTATACAATAGTAGGTTTGTTCGTCGAAATTTGTGAAAAAGTACCTATTCAATGAAAATTGTTACTCCGTATTGATATTTGTTCAGAGCAGGCTTACGTCGACCCCTCCTACGTCAAGTATCGTATGCGAAATTGCCAAGTTTACAGGGGAGCGTTTTAAAGTTTTGAGTTCACAGAAATGGGCATAACACGTGACTTTAGCATTTCTCAATTGTATTCGGAAAAGCTAGTCAGTCACATAGAGTATTATAAAATTAGTTTACCCCCGCTTGTTGACGCACATCCGCGTTATATAGAAAATTACAATATAAATTGTGGTTGTTCATCCAACCGATATCTAGGATTTTATAATATTCTATGTGACTAACTAGCTTTTCCGAATAAAACTGAGAAATGCTAAAATCGCGTGTTACAAATACAAACCTTTAAAACGCTCCCCTGTAAACTTGGCAATTTCGACATATGACACTTTACGTAAGAGGGGTCGGTTTAATTATTTATATTTATTGTATATCTTTACCTATTTATCTAAAGGAAATGCTATCAATAAGATAATAATAATTAGATAACCTCCTTTCCATTCAAGTCTTGGATAAGGTACCAATGAATGTCATAGTGATATTGTGACAGATTTTAGTAATGATATAATATTATATAATAGCACTACACTTCGAGTCGAAATGATGATATATAATGATGATGTGTAGACAGAGACTGCGGACACGTTTCCCTGATCATGGAGAGATAAAAAAAGAAGTACACTTAGGTACCAATGTTACAAATCCCATAACATGTGTGGATCTTTGCGGTGCAGCCCCTTAAAGCAACATAGCAATAGTGGATCTATCCACGCTGCACGGTTCCGTTTTTAGCTTCAGTTACGTGGGCGGCGTAATAGTAGTAACTGAAGTAGCGTCCATGTTTCCTTCCCGACGTCAGCTTATACACTGAACTCCTGAGCCAGGCGTCAGGCGATAACTATCTGCAGTTAATGTCGACTGCATGCAGTCGATCTCGATCAGTTTGTTAGAATTATTAATACAAAGATCGAACACTTAAAAAGAAATTCTTCGATCCGGCTGGATTGGACCCAGCAACGTCTTCTAGAAAACCGTGCTAGACGCTATACCAACTAAGTCACACACGGACCGAAACGAGATCTCTAGTCAGCAGCTGATACCGATAAAGGTACCCGGCTGAGTGAGGAAATATCTCACAGATGGCGCTACGGCGAAAAAAACGAAACAAATAATAATAATGCACACACTCATAGTCTCGCACTAAAGAAACTCTGTATCGCGGGTGCCATGGATACACACATAGATAACCACAAATTACACACAAACTTGCGAGAGAAATAAATGTAGGCCACGCAAATATTTCTCCCGGGCTCGGCAATGGAGCCCGGGACCTCTGCGTGGCAGTCCAGCAGCATTCGTAAGGTCCGCTAGTTCATTCCGTGCTTTAGTTGGCATAGCGTCTAGCACGGTTTGCTAGAGGACGCTTAATCGAATTCAATCGGATCGAAGGGGTTTTTCAAGTGTTCGATCTTTGTATTAACAATTCTATGAAATTAGTGGAGTAATTTCAGAAAAAAATAATCGAATTTCATGCCAGTGAAACGTTCTAACATTCAATGAACTTAATCACAATGATAACAATTTCACAAACAAACTCAAAAGTTTTAGCTAGTCGATAAATTTAACTCACCAAGCTTCTAAAAATTCAGCGCTGTCCCGGCTTAAAAGCTGTAACGTTCACTATCTATCTCTTTCTACGGCGCTAGTGGAGCTTCTAAAAAGCCAGAGAAAGCTGTATACCGATTACGGAAGGTATAGTAGTAATGTTTTTATTGTTGTTGTATCACACCACACACTCGTCTGTAAAGGTTTTTTTAGAGAAAAGGTTATTTCGCTAGCTTACTATACTTTATAATATTTACTCAAATTTCGACTAAGTTATAAGCTTCAAGCCTCTTGGGGATAGCATAATACGCCGTAACACGTTCTAGATTTTAAAATATGTCGCATAGTTCGTGTGTTTTTATATAATGCCAGTGACGAGACGGCAAAGATCTTAGGGGCACTGACACAAGTTGACAAGTCTCATGTGCCTATAATTTCAACAGCACCCCTTCGAAACCGGAACGCAGTTCACATTATTGCTTGGTGGCAAAAATAGGCATTTTATTTTGAAATAAATAACAGACACACGCTTGGCCACAATCTCCCCTGATATTAAGCGACGATGGGACACGTTTGCCTAAAAAATGCTTATTCACTCTAGTCTTGGATAGCCCCAAATTGTACTTTTCAGGATACACAGAACCGGTAGAACATTCCATACGTTTGCCGTTCGCATCAGAAAGGAGGAAGCAAAGCGCGAATGGATGATATATCAACATCGAGTATATAACCAGAAATAGAGACGAAATAAGCCAATACATTCCTAGTAAATCATCAGAGATACATCCCTTATAAATATCAACTCTTGTTAGCACTGAAAAAAAGGCAGGTCAACAACTGACCTGTGTGTATGTCTCCGTATATTCCAAAAATATTCTGTATTTATTGTAATAAAGACAATATCTCTAACAATGACGTGCTGTTCTATTCGGTGGTGTGGGGAAAAACATCAAAATATCTAATTACAAAACAAACAAAATAAAATTTCATCCGTAATTAAATATGTAATATTGCCATTTTCGTCCATTATAGCAAAGCTCAAGTTAGCTGGTCGATTTGAAGTGAAACAGTTGACGACACCCGTCAATTGTTTCGAACTCGGGCTAGCCAATCGGAGCGCAGTTGTCACAGTGATGATATGGCAAAATAGTTTTCAAAAAAATGAAATAACATTTCGTCTTTTTTGTTCTTATTTTGACAGTTGGCCTACTAGTTCGATCTCGATGATCAATTTTGAAATAGCTGGATTTGAATGTGAAAATGAAAAACTTTAAATATGTCTCCTCTTTGTATTTTTCATAAACATAGTTCTAAATACAGTGTATTGTATGAACTTACAAAAAAAGACAATTCAAATGAACTTGTGCTAAGTAATTGGATGATCCAAATGAAGAAAGTTCGGCTATTTATTCCATAAACGTGACCAATGTCCAGTCGATAATCGATACAATATTTTATCGACTGCAATCACTAGCTACTCGCAAGCGGGCAACACTTTTGCGCAATGGACACTCATTTTACTCCGTCTTAAAAAAAGACAGACTGTAATAACAATCCCTTTTCTCGGTATCAATGGAGATGCTAGTTCCAAATTCTCCAGTCTTATTTATTGAGCATTAGAGGGTTGTGTCCAGTCGGCGAGGTTTCGAATTCGGACTTGGACTTCGTTAGTTTTTCGGAATTTATATGTGAAATTTAAACCTGCAAACATCTGCAATGCAATATAATGATGTGTGTAAGTTGCCAATCCTGTCTGGGCTCGCGCTGGAAGTACATACAATCCATGTGTGAAGAAGCCTGCGTCCAGCAGTGGGACTATAGGTATATAAGTAACTATTAATATTATATTATTACTACCTCAAATGGCTTTGGTTGGTTCCGCGTAACAGCGAAAGTTAATTATTGTTATTATTATTGAAGTGTTCAATCAATCATTTTGGAAAAAATGTGTCGTAAAATTTAGGATATACACATTGACTTACAATTATATGGACGTCGGGTCCGCGCTAAAAAGTGTCCGAACTTATAGGGCGTTAAAATCGTATACAGAGCGTCATTCACGCTCTAGTCTTCGTTTGTTCGACTGACAGCGAAGCAAGCAAAATTAGACAGTACTGCGATGACATTACAATTTAAATTCAACGTTTTAGCTTTTTCATATTCCTTGAAATGTCACTACGTTTAAATAGGTTGACTTGGGACATTTTTTTCGTGGTTTTTGTATTAGACCCGTCGTCCATTTATTTGTAAGTCAATGGATATACACTATTAGTATACGGTGAAAACACGATTCCAAAAATGTTCACGATAGAAAAAAATATATAAACTTACTTTTACTTACTTACTTTTACCTCGAAATTTTACAAGAAAACCGTCGTACTCAATAGGTACTTTACATATAGGGGAAAGGGTACGGTACGAGATGATCCTTGGAGGTAAGATGATCCTTTTCAATAGTAGCGAAACTGGTAACGTCATTTAGATATTTTCTTCAGTAAAATGTAGGCCTCAATGTCATCAGTCAATTCGTAATGACAATGTGAGTGACGAGTTCATTTTTGGGGAAAAAAATAAAAATTGTGTGAGTTTGATCTAAGGTAAAGTTGATTAAAAGCTTAGGCAACTTCCATTCTAAGCAATCAATTGCTAAGATTTTTGTGTTGGTGGCTTTGTTTAATGCTCTATTTACTTTTTTAATGGCGTGGTAACAGTAGACAGCATACAGATTATTTTGCCGAACAAAAAATAAAAATAAGGAAATTGGGGCAAGATGATTATGGTTTTGGTGTACGAGATGATCCGTGGGGATCATGTTGTACTGTGTATATTGTTAACGGACTATTTTCAATTTGTATGTCTTTCTGAGTACTGAAACCTCTTCATTCAGACTGGATTTAGTTTACATGATCGATATCGATTAATAACAAATTTAAACGGTTTTTCTTGTTTTAGACCAGGCCGCGTAATTGTAAAAGAAAAACCATTCGTGGTGGGTGGTCGGAAGACAATGATCTAAAGAACTAGAGGCGTAAAAAGTAGAACGCCACATAAATCGGCAAGTAAATAGTTAGCATTAGGTACGCGTTATGTCATTAAAAAGACGGGCTAAAGGTAAAAATAAAGGGTCTTAGGTACATGTAAGCTTAGAAAAATAACGCATAGAAACCTAGTCCGCACACGCTAAGTGAGGCAAATTGAAGCGCGCCAAAAGGGCCTACGCGAGCGGGCGGGCCTTCAGTGCTCAAGGTCAACTTGCACCGCGAACAGATCAAGAATTTTAGCTAAAAATGACGAAATGTGCGGTAAATTAGTGTAAAAATACGTCAGACAAACATAAAATAGATACTAACATCACATTCCACAAGGAAGTAACGCGTGTCAACTTGTATTTTTATATAAATATTCACTAAAACCGAAAATTAACCTACTACTAAAACTAGCCTACACGCATGAATTTGATTTTTGTCTCACTTGTGACAGTTCGTTTGATATGAAACTATCATTCTATGCGTTATTATTCTAATCATGTAAGATATAAATTAATGAGGTTTATTTGTTCCCAAAGTTCCGTAAATGTTGTTTCATATACCTAGATTACATAAGTGAGGACTTCGTTAAGTCTGAAAACTTGTTGTTTTCATTTGTTTCTACCAAAGTGATCTCCTGGGTCATCTTGCCCATACCCTTAGGATCATCTTGGACACCGGTGTCCAAGACGGTCCTTTAGTAGGGTTTTAAAAATATTCAAATATAATAATGAAAGATCAAAAAATAAAACGTTTTTGGTAAGACAACATGTAAATAGATAAATTTTCTATCATTCAACGCTTTTACGCTTTAAGCTGAATATCTTTTAAACTACCACCATTCTCCCTTAAGGGGATCATCTGGTACACCTTTCCCCTACCAATTTTTTCTTTTAAATCAACCGAACTAAATAGAACACGACGATGTATACGATATACATTTTTCAAATGGCTTTAATTTCGTTTGTACCTGTGTCCCTGAGTGTCCCTGTCGCTGGAGCCAAACAAAATTTGGATTCAAGTGAGGTAGTATTGATTCTTAAAAAGATAACAAATCAAAACGTAACGATACCTACTTAAAAGTAAAAATTAATTCGTGTAAAAAGAAACTTTTTTTAACGTCTTTTTAACCAACTTCAAAATAAGAAGAGGTTCTCAATTCGGCTGTACGTTCTTTTTTTTGTATGTATGTTACGCGATAACTCCGGTATTTGTGAACCGATTTTCATGATTTTTTTTTTGTTGGAAAGGGGGTACTTCCATAGTGGCCCCATTTCATTTTGAAGAAAATCATCGACCTCTAAGGCTGGCTGTTCACGCATGAAGATTCTTTTTTATAAATAGCGCCTAACTTTAATTTAGGAGCAATTATTTTAATGGTTGATTTTGCTATTTCTCCAATTCAAGGCGTTTTTCGCTCATAATACTTTGAGTAGTGAGAACCGATTATTATTATCTCCAGTGTCAAGTCTGTATAGTGGCGAACTAGGTTTTTTTAGTACTCTGTACTGGGATTATTTCTATATATATTGCAACCTCTATGTTCCATTGTATTCAAAATATAATCGACAAAAAAGAACTTATTATATTTATTTATTTATTGATGGCTATAGAGCCATCGGATTAAACAGATAACAGAAAATAATTAAGAAATTCAAAACGTAATAATACCTACATAAAAACTGTAACCACAAATACCCGCCATTTTTAGATTGCGCGTTTGTTTTGATTTTGTCGTTTTCGTCCAAATGTCAGGCTGGGGTCGAGGACTGTACTGCCTAGTTTTCAGTGGTCAGTTCAATGGTGTCAAACCAAAACACATGTAATTTCAAAACACTGCAAGTCCGAGTTTAGTGTTTTGAAATTACATTACAAGAACTTTTCGGCTGTTATCAAAGGAAAATAAATTTATTCGTATAGAAATAGCTTACTTTTCAAAGTAAAATTCAATGGACTGGATAAAAATTCTTGAATATGTAATGACAAAGTAAGTTAAATGTACCTTTCTATGCATTGACTTAAAAATAAATGGACGACGGGTCTAATACACAAACCACGAAAAAAATGTCCCAAGTCAACCTATTTAAACGTAGTGACATGTAAAGGAATATGAAAAAGCTGAAACGTTGAATTTAAATTGTAATGTCATCGCAGTACTGTCTAATTTTGCTTGCTTCGCTGTCAGTCGAACAAACGAAGACTAAAGCGTGAATGACGCTCTGTATACGATTTTAAGGCCCTATAAGTTTGGACGCTTTTTAGCGTGGACCCGACGTCCATATAATTGTAAGTCAATGTTTCTATGTTATAAACATAAAAAATTGCAAATAACCGAAAAACGAGTTTCGCCTCGAGTCCAACGGAACAAGATCCGTCAATGTGCTGCCATCTGTACTCTGTACCTATGGTGTTAATTTCTTAGTTACCTACGTACATTTGGAAAAACTCCAAAACATCTTAAAAGGTGCTAATTTATATGACGATCCCAGTAGTCCAATGGTTTCTACTGTGGGCGCTGGTGGAGGTCCCGGGTTCGATTCCCGGTAGGAACAATTAGTGAAACTTTGTCGTATTGTAGCAATGACGAGTTAACTCTTGAAAACACAACGTTTACATTCCTGATCATTTTATACAACGAAGGCGTTGTATATCAGCAATAACAACAGTGTCTTTTCTACAATCTTCTTGCTCAATTAACCAGAAACCAACACTTTCAAACCTGGGGGTCTACTCTCGATCTCCGTCCGAAACGGAAATTACTGACAAATAAGCAATACTTAACCAAATGAAAAGACGCGTGATGCGAATGAAGCTTCATACTTGATACTTGTCTTTTAATTTTGTCGAATATTACTTATTTGACAGTAATTGTTTCAGACGGATGTCCAGAGTCGTTTAGAAAATTTGTTCATAGTGTTTTTTGCCTGCAATTTCCAATCAGGCGTTTCTTTTATATATTGTAGAATATTTATTTATTGTTTTAGTATTTTTCACAGTAGAGATGGGAAAAACTGCTTATTTTTTTAAACGTAGTTTTTTTTAACAACGCGTGCTTTAAACGATTTTTAGTTTGAAGCTTACAAAATCGTTCACAAAAACGTTTAAGCGCACTGACTTTGATGTTAAAACAAGCTTGCAACGTTGTATTGATAGCGACAAACAAGAGTAGACCACTAAAGGTTTTAGGATTTATTTGTAAAACATGAGTTTTATTTTTATTTATAAAGTTATTATTCACAGAAACATAAAAACGTTGTACAAAATCAAATTGTTGAATATTGAACTGACCAACATTTACGCTTAAATTCAAAAGCGTGCTTATGTGCTTATTAACCAACTTCAAAAAAGAAGGAGGTTCTCAATTCGACTGTATGTTCTTTTTTTTTGTATGTTTGTTACGCGGTAACTCCGGTATTTGTGAACTGATTTTCATGATTTCAATAAAACTCAGCAAATAGACGTAATTCCACGTACTTTTGAAGTCGGTTTTTTTAGTACTCTGTACTGAGATTATTTTAAAAAGCAAACTTTTGCTTTTCATTTAAACGCTCACCTCTAAAGTCTAAAGTAAAGGCGAAGCCAGAGGAGCGCAATGTTTTGGTCAACGACTAAAATGACGCAAATGCCTACTTTGTTTCTCACGTGAGTTTGGGTGTAATTTGTGGTTGTGTGCATGTGTAAGGTCTCTTTCAATTGGTCATCAAAATTTGTGCAATTCGTTATAAACTAGTGAAACAATACGATTTACAAGTAATTTTATTAATGAAACAAATCGATTCAACTCAGCGATAAAAATCGGATAAAATCGATTGAAATAAAATGGCAACACGGGAGAGTGAAATGTAGATAAAGGGAACGCTTGGCTGGTGTGGGGCATACTGTTTTTGGTGGTTGAGAATTTGAGTTGTAACACGTGGTTAAAGAAATACATTGTGTTTGTCAAGTTTCGTGAGTTTTCGTTATACGGCATCCTCGGAAAATGGCACCCGCGATACACGGTTTCCCTAGTACGGGGCTACGAGTGTGTGCATTATTATTACTAAAGTAGATGAAAAAAAAAACAAAATTGTAATATTTTATTCTATATTAATTTACTACATACTAACTCATTTACTACTTAAAATACTATTCAAATTCGAATGTTCAAAATCACTTCCTTCAAATCAAATCATTAGGGATGACACAGTTTTACAAATAATTAATTACAGGTAATTTTTATGTTGGTTTTAAATTACTTACTACTGATTTCAAACTTCTATTGAAAATAATTCATCACAGACATGACTACAAGATTAGTGTTACCATACCCTAATTGTATTTCAGGGAAAAATATTTATTGAAATTTTGTTAATTGTAAAACAGTCTAAGGCGTAATTATTAAGTAATCTGTGCTAAGGCTGCTAACGGATTCATGTTTGTAGTTAATGCGTAAAGTCGTTATCAACTTTTTGCAGTCGAGGTCTCGCGTAATGACAACACGCATTAACTAAATGCAGTAGAAATTGACTTCACTATCTGCATGCAATCGAAACCAGCTTCATGTATGTAGTCAATGTTTTAACAGCCTGTGATAACCCTAATTCAGAGGGAAGGCGCGGGCGCGACGGCGGGTGCGGGCGCGCGGGTCTTATTAGCGTCTTCCCTTAGAATAATAACGCATAGTGTTCAGGACGAAAACGTGTTCGCGCCCATGTGATTTTTAATATTGTAAATTTATTATTGTGATTTATTATTATAATTTGGTATTGTTAATTTAGTTTAAGGTTTGGTAAATAAACGAGAGGGAGAGAGGGGTTTTGCTTGGAGTCTGTAGGGTTCTCCCGTCCCGCTCCTGCATTGGTGCCGTCCCGCTCGCACACTTGAATAGAATGCGAGCAGCACGGCGGGCCAGCGATGATATAAAAAGCGGAGCGTTGGGAGCGGAACGACATTCCAAAATTGACTGCACAAGACTCCGAAGGCGTTCCAAATCTCTCCGCGATCCAAGCAAAACCAAGAACAAGAAGCTCAATTTACAACCAGGCGTTTTTTCTCACAATCCGCCCCCACACATAGAATGATAGTTTCATGTCAAACGAACTGTCACAAGTGAGGCAAAAATCAAATTCATGTAGGCTAGTTTTAGTAGTAGGTTAATTTTCGGTTTTAATCAATATTTATATAAAAATACAAGTTGAAACGAGTGACTTCCTTGTGGAATGTGATGTTAGTATTTATTTTATGTTTGTCTGACGTATTTTTACACTCATTTATCGCACATTTCGTCATTTTTAGCTAAAATTCTTGAGCTGTTCGCGGTGCAAGTTGACCTTGAGCACAGACGGCCCGCCCGCTCGTGTAGGCCCTTTGGGCGCGCTTCAATTTCCCTCACTTAGCGTGTGCGGACTAGGTTTCTATGCGTTATTATTCTAAGCGTCTTCCCTTACACAGTGCCGAAGCGGCTACGAGCGCGGATATATCGAAATGGCTCTCAAAAGAGATGGACAATTTTTTTTCCTTGTAAATAGCATTGCAAAAAGAAAACGTGGACCACATAATATACTCTATAACAGACAAAACAGAAAAAAGCGTGGTGAATCTCGCAATCAGTATTTCAACGTACGGAAAAAAGATTTCTACGATATTAGCAAGCGCTATTAGGACATTCAGTATTGATCAGCATGTTTGATTGGCGATCGTCCGATCAATACGATGCGTCGATGGTTGATCGCATCGCATGATCGCGCAACCTTCAATAGGACATTCCGTAGAACACAGTATGTTTGAACGCACGGTCAAGTGATCATTTTCGTTGGACGCACGCATCATCGCGCGAGGGATGACAATAGGACGGCGCCTGAAAGGTAAAAGCGAACCGAGCCAATAGATCTAAATGATTATCACTAGTATCAGGTTTCTTACCAAGGTATGACTTCTTTTTATTTTCCCGATATTTCGGAACGGTTGCACGCTCCATGGTCACGGGTTGACTGGACGGCGGCAGATGACAGCTTTAAGAGCAGACATATCTGTCTACCCTCTTGCGCTGTCGACGACTACCTTCATCGAGATTTGTTGTGGCGTTACCATTGTCATTCAATTTTTTCACACAAACCACACTCACTGTATCCACACGCGAAACTGAACTCGAGGTGTTTTTGTTTTTATTACTGCACGCACTAAGGACCTGATTCCATGCACTGGACAGTTTAAAACCATCATCACGACGTAAGAAACCTGATACTAGTGATAATCATTTAGTGAATAAACACGAAAGTCTTAAAATCCAATAGATCTATACACGCGGCGCGCGCGCACCCGCGCCCACTCCCGCCTCTAGGCAGGCGGTCTACGAACATTTGATTTATACGCACCCGCTCTCGCCGCCACTTTGAATAAGTCCTAAGTAATCATGTGTTTGAAATTTATTCTACATCTTTTTTTGAATTTGGCAAGAGTATTAGAGCTAACATTATTTCTGCAAATTTTCGTGAAACCACTGCGACTTCACTGAGAGAGTAATGACCATTGAGACTTCACTGTGATCTTATTGCGTCATCATATTAAGTCAAATTGCTATTCTGCTAAAATCTAATTGCAATGGCAGTTGAGTCTGAATAGTGTCAGGGAAATGGCAGTGATGGTATTATAATTCATTCAATCATTAACGTTCAATGTGGCCTTACTAAAACTACCATGTTTCTTACAATGTGTGACGTCGGGGATAGTACAATTACGCGTAATTAGCATTGCATTATAAGTTAGTGTTGTAAATCAAATCCAGGTAAATGTTGTGACAACTAAATTGGCCTGATTTATCGAAAACTATTCTTATCAGTCTGTAGATACTACGGCCCTATCTACTCCACTCATAAAATCCACACTCCATGTACCAGGTCATGAACCTGCCCTGGAGTTAAAGAAAGGCCAAAGCGCCTGTAGTTTTAGTAATTTCAAATGTATAAAATTATTATTTGCTATTATTTCTTTATCAGGCATTTTTGTAGGCAACAAAAAATAATGCTTCCTGTACAAAATGAATGTCGTAGTCGTAGTCCATTGAAATAACGGTAAATCCCTCTCCAGTAATAATTTCAAGTGATGGGACTAACAAGTCTTGGGCTTGGTGGTAAGGAACTAAACATAATTGTACAGAGATATTGAAAATAAAGCAAATTAATGTAACAGAGAGTCCAAGGAACAATAGAATAGCAGTACTGTAGTAATGCAGCATTGCTCTTAACAAATTGTCAGGAGTTTGCGTTCAACAAAATTGAAAGAGCTTTATAAGCCGCAAAGATAAGAAGGGCCCGGCGCCTGTCACCCTGAGACTCAAGTTGACAAGTCCAATGAGCCCGCAATTTTACCAGCACCATTACCCTTCCAAACCGGAACACAGTAATGCTCACACATCGAGTATATAACCACAAATAGAGACGACATAAGGGCCATCAATCCCTGGTAACGCATCAGGCAAATGGGCCTTATATCACTTTTAAATACGAGAAAGAAAGCTGAAATAATACAGCACCAACAACTAACCTGTGTGTATTCCAAAAATATTTCTATATTTATTGTAATAAAGATAATATCTTTATGGGAGGCTGTTCAATTCGGTGGTGTGGGAAAAACGTCAATTCTTTCGAATTCGGGCTGGCCAATCGTAGCGCACCGTAACGATTTGGCAGAATAGTTTTCAAACAAATTTAAATGACATTTCGTGTCTATTTTTTTGTTATATACTCGATGTGCCCACATTACTGCTTGGCGGCAGAAATAGGTAAGGTGGCAGTACTTCCCTGGACGAACGCTTTCACAAGAAGCTTTACTAATACGCGACTTTTACCAATACTCTTTACGCGGATTTGCACTATACATAAATATATATAATACTAGCACACTACGCCATTAAGTCGCTATTGTAGAGCAGAATACGAAAAAATAGAAATGGCTCTTAACATTTAGCACATACCAAACGTATAAAACCCTGCCATTGACACTCTATCGCATAGGTTCCACAATCTTTTTGGCTCAACTTAGGCAAGACAAAAAAATTTCAATGCCTACCACATTGACTTACAAATAAATGGACGACGGGTCTAATACAAAAACCACGAAAAAAATGTCCCAAGTCAACCTATTCGAAATTTAAATTGTAATGTCATCGCAGTATCGCGCTGTCAGTAGAACAAATGAAGACTAAAGCGGAGTTTGGCGCTCTGTATACGATTTTAGCGCCTTACAAGTGCGGACACTTTTTAGCGCGGACCCGACGTCCATATAATTGTAAGTCAATGGCCCACCATCACAAAAAACAATAATAAACAACAAAAAATCACAAGGACAAAAAAAAAATATATGTTGTGTAGTTAATACATAAAATATAGATACTACAGGTTTTTTTTAGTTGCAGTAGCACCTCCTGGACAGCATCAACTTGTTTCCGAGACCCCTATCGCCCCCCAACTTTCTTCAGCACCCACTGGGGGGCGATAGGGACCACTTTGGGAAACTATGCTCTATCGACTGAGATGGTTTAAAATCAACAGATTTGGAGAACTACAGCTCTTGACTTTGAATGCCTCTCTCGATAGGCAACTGCGTCTCTTCCGAGTCGAGGCGCATAATTGCGATTCACAACTGGCCGATCGGAGACTTTAAACGAATAGTTGATTTAACTCTCAAATTAGAAAGATATAGTAGGAATCAGGTTCATCTTCTCGCTCAGAAACCCGTCTGATTTCAAGACTACCCGGTCGGATCTATTCCGGTTTGAATCAAAATCAGGATGCTGTTCAATCAACCTCGTTGCAGTAAAGCAACTTCTAAGAATAATTGCTCTGACATTTGTATTAGGAATTATGATAACTTAAATAACAATTCGTTGTCTTACTTTCTCAAACTCGTATCTTAAATCACAAAGTTACTGAAATGCAAAATAGTTATTTTTGATACAAGTGCGGAAAGTTAGTCATTATTCACGAGTGTCGAGGCATCTTGGCCCGAGCCAGAGGCGAGGGTCAAGACTCGAGACAAGGGAAAATGACAAATCCGCACGTGTATCAAACGACGTTTTTTAATACATTTGCGAAAAAACTACATTGAAAGTAAAATAAAACAGTATTTAAAAAAGTTAATGAAAAAGGCGGAATGTAAACGATGAAAAAAATTAGTACTTTTTTGGCCGACTTTTTTCAATATGGCAACTGTTGCCAGTATTCAGCCACATTAAAATTACTATTTTATATTACTTTATTTTCTACATAATCGCTACTAAGGAGCGTTTACTTCATAGGTGTAAAAATGCGGTCTCTCCATAGATATAGTATAGTAATGACGAATGACTTACGTCACAAAGCACATAAATATGAAATAAATATACAATCTCTTTAGTTCTATGTTTAAGACCTAAAACAACAGTAAATTAAAAAAAAACTGGAAACTTTCCGCACGATTTGTAGTGCGAAAAATACCATGTTTTGAGCAACTGTATTAAAAAAGAGATTGTATATACAAATGTTGCAACCTGATTTCACAACACATTTCCTTCATATTCACCACTGACTGATGACTGACGCGTTAAAATCGTATACAGAGCGTCATTCACGCTTTAGTCTTCGTTTGTTCCACTGACAGCGAAGCAAGCAGAATTAGACAGCACTGCGATGACATTACAATTTAAATTCAACGTTTTAGCTTTTTCATATTTCTTTACATGTTTAAATAGTTTGACTTGGGACATTTTTTCGTGGTTTTTGTATTAGACCCATCGTCCATTCAATTCACATACTAAGCTTTGACCTATTCTTAAAGTAATGCATCCAAATTAACAACCTTGACAAGAAATTTAAAATAAATGGAAACTTTTGCCATCTGAATAATCACTCTATAAGATACGAGTTTGAGAAAGCAAGACGACGAATTGACAAAATAACTTTTGACACGTTGCTTCTACAGTCGTCAACGACATCATTAGACTCAACTCACACTGGCGCAGAGTCGAAGCGTCGTGTCGACGCGCGTTTCCATATTTGCATACCCCAAATTTGTACCTTAATAATGGGAAAATAGAGATAAATGTGCTATAGGCGAAAAACATGACGCGTCGCGACGCGTTGAGCCTTAGAGTGGTTACAGACAACGGCTTTTAGCAGCCATGCAATCGCGCGTCTGTACCGATGGAGTCGCACACTTGCAAAAGAATACGTTGGCTCGCAGGTTTACGCGGAGCATGTAGTAGCGTAGGAGGTTTAGGTAGTAGGAGCGTTTAGGGCGTTATTGGGGCTGTCCGGCTTCTGCAGCGCCTCTACCAGAGGCGCTACAGTGTCGATAAGGTAAGCATGCCCGCTATGGTGTCGGTTATGGAGGAAATCGATTTAGACATGTACTTGTAATTTTGAAAACTTGTTTCATTTTATTTTATATAATTTTTATAACCTTTTATTGTCTTTTTAATTCTCATTATATTATTTTAGTTCTTAACTGTATGGATTAATTATTAATTCAATTTCAACGTAATTCATATTGATATCAGTCATTGTCGCCCGAAATAAAGGATTTTTATTATTTTTTAAATCGCACGCGTGCAAAAGTATACGATTAACGACTGCATCGCGTTTGCATGGCTGTTTAAAGTCGCCTTGTGCAACCGCTCTTACTGTTTGTTGCCCTTATCATAAACAACGTAATCACCATCTTTAGCGACATTGAGTTATTAACATGGAATAAGCGAAATAAGATCTACTTAGTAGTATTTACGTGGTCTGTAGATTACTCTACTAATCTAGTTCTTTTTATTGTTAATTAATATCATCGTAATTGACATTTTTCAAAGGAAAAGCCTTTACAGCGTTTGCCGCTACATCTTTTTTTTAAATAATATCAAGTGACGGGACGAACAAGTCGTGCGCCTGATGGTCAGCTACACGCCTGTCCATAACAGTTCCAGTGTTACCTCTGAAGGGTACTGCCACTGCGCCCGTCACCTGAGACATAAGTTGACAAGTCCTATGTGCTTGTAATTGCACCAGCAAGCACCCTTCACAACCGGAACACAGTAATGCTGACATTACTGCTTGGCGGCAGAAATAGGTAAGGTGGCAGTACTACCCTGGACGAATTTTTCACAAGGAGGTCCACTGCTACTAAATGTCTTCTGGTTGTGGTATGTATGTGCCTTCAGTAGGTATGGAGCTTAGAAGATAGAATGTATAATACCTCCCTCTGAAATCGCGGAATGATAAATAAATGATAAATAACAAAAGGAAATCAATAGGAATGATAAATAATAGAAGATAAACTGTTTCTTTTAGAATAAACATTTTGCAGACTTTTTTAAATAACTTTTTATAGAAGCTTCCTAAAATAGTGAAAAAAGAATCGTGTTTAGGTAGAAATTCGGTAGTAAATACTTACATAAAAAAAAATTATGAAAATGGTAAAGTGGTCCAGCCAACCTGACGTCTGAATGGCTAGCCGCTTTATTTCTTTAATATTTCCGTTAGCGCAAAAATTGAAAATATGTCAATAAAGGTAGTAAGTAGTAGTAGAAAATAGATTGGAAATAACGACCACAGTTTGATTTGTATATCGCGTTTGGTGCAGCCAACCTGACGGACAAAAATTCTTGGTTCTTTATAATGTGCAGCAGTAGTGCTTCTATCATACATAACCCATTAAAGTGGACCGAAGAATAATAATAAAATTGTATAATATAGAGCACATTCGAGGTGCATAACAAGAATTGTCGCACACGCCATTCATCGTAGAACAGTGCCTCTACCATGAGATTACAGTGACAGTTGTCGCAAGCGACCGCGTAAATGTTTGTACACAAAATATTGTTTCTACTTGGGACCGCTAGGGGCGCTGTATAATTTGCCATACAAAATTGTGAAGAAATTTACGGCCGCTAGCGACAACTGTCACGGTAAACTCGTGGTAGAGGCACTGTAGCTTTCTTTCTCCGTCATCGAATTTCGGTCCGTAAATGTGGTTAAAACCAGCCAACAGGTTGAAAAATGAAAGCAAAACCCGATAATAATGTTAATTCGTATTAATTGATTATTTAAGTAAACGTACTGTCTACTCCAATTTCTGTTCTGACAAAGTTTGTTCAATATGATTTTTAAACAAAGATGTTTTTTTTTCATTTAGTTTTAACACGTTCATACCCACATAAAGGCCGATATCAACCATGTAAGTCCACTGGAATTTGTGTGAAATAGTGTTGGTTTTGTCATTTTTGAAAAATTACACCTATAAAAGACTACCCAATTCACAGCTTTAAGAAAATAAGGGTTTTGTTCTAAAAGTGCAACCAAAATATTTGACATTGAAGCAGTATGTAATTGCGACTTCATAGGTATGCGTGGACTTATGGTGGAAAACAATTTGCGACTGCAGGTAGAGTCGTGGACTGTAAACGTATTAAACTGGACATCACAATACAATTTTCAAAAGTCACTTCAAACTCATTATAACAAAATCTTATTATATCATGGTAACAACCAGTGTTCGGAATTAAGGGAGTTAATTTAGCTAAACTAAAGAATAATGTGGACATTCCCTTCTAAAAATCCCGGGAATTCTATACAACCTGAAATGGCTTTGGTTGATTCCGCATAACAGCGAAAGTGTTGAATCAAACATTTTGAAAAAAATATGTAGTAAAATTAAGGATATACACTGATTAGTACACACAAACTTACCTCGAAATTTTTACAAGAAAACCGCTGTATTCAGTAAGTATTTTACATATGATAACACAAAAGATTTTTTTTGTTATATCAACAGAACTAAATAGAACACGTATAGTATAAGATATTAATTTTTTAAAAGGCTTTAATTACGTTTGCAAAAAAGAAAATGTTGAAATAAAGCAAAATTATTCGTATTAATACGGGAAAAATTTGAATTTTTTTGAGTATTGATTCTTAAAAAGATAGTAAATGAAAACGTACCTTAACTACTTAAAAGTGAAAATTAACTCGTGTAAAAAGAAACTTTTTTAACGTCTTTTTTTTCTATTTATATTGCAAGCTCTGTTCCATTTTTATCGATTGTATTCAAAACATAATAGACAAAATAAAACTATAATTAATTATTATATTTATTAATTTAATGAACATTGGCTATAAGATCCACCGGATTAAACAGATAACCAACAATAATTAAGAAATTCAAAACGTAATAATAACTACTTTTAATTAATTTCGTTTGTAAAAACATAAATACTGAAATAAAGCCAGTGTACCTAACGCTCGACCCGTATTAGCAAAAAAGCATATTAGCGTAAAAGCAAAAAACCGTATTAGCACGGGAAAATTTGAGTTAGTACAGACTCTTAATATTTGCTACAAATTAATGTCTCAAAAACGAATGTCACTTACGTAATTAAATACTTTAGCCATTTAAACTTCTACTAGACTACTACAACTTTACACTTCGCACTCAGGTAGGACGCTGCAGAGACAAGAAGTGTAAATGGGGTTTCGGGGATGCTAGTCTAACTCAATGTGACTGTGGTACCCCAACACAGGCCATACAGCACTTACTGTTGTGCCCCTTGTGACCTAATACCTGTACGAGGCAAGATCTCTACGCGGCCATGGACAACGCAGTCAAGGTAGCAACATACTATCCACAGTCAATATAGCTCTAAAATAAAAGAAGTATTGACACGAAAAGAAGAAAGCATTTAATTATCTGAGTACAGAGTACTAAAAAAAACAGAACTCAAAAGTTCGTTGAATTACATATATATTTGTCAAGTTTTATTGATATCGGTTACCGGAACGTGCGCGAAACCGGATTCATTCCCTAGTTTGCCACCCTTAGAGGTGGAATATTTTCTTCAAATTTAAATGGGAACAATACTGTAGTACCCTCTTTCCAACAAAAAAATAATAATAATCGCGTAACAAACAGTCAAATTCAGAGCCTTCTCTTAAAGTCGGTTACAAAAAAACATGACACAGCCTATATTTTGGAATGTTTACAAGAAAATAAACAGTAAAAAAAAAAAACAATTTCATACGCATTGATGACGAAATTGGTATGTCCATACTAAGTAAACATTCATACTTTAGGTAAGTTAAGTCCCTCCATTCCGATCATTGGTAATAATTGAACTAACACAATAGTTAATTAATAAGGTCCCCCACAAGTAATGTTTAATGGGAAAGACACCACTTTGTGTTAATTTTTAGCATGGACCAATAAATAACTCGAGAGGAATGCTAATCGCGATACAAGACAACAGCGTAGTCGGGTATTTAGTACCAATTGGTTTACCAGATGTCGCGACGAATACCAAATAGCTATTTTTGTAACTAATTTGTTTTACATTGATAAGCTGCAATTTATCAAAGCTTCTCTAATTTCTATCGTGATAGCAAACAAATCAACTAGATAGACTTATTGCACAGATTTTCTTTTCTTTTGTTTAAGATTAGCGCCATCTAGTTATATTGGGAAGCGTTAACTCACTCAATGCCATCGATTGACATGCATATATTTTGTCAAAGTTTAGAAGATATTTTAAGCTCATGATTAATATTTCAATAATACTACAAGGAAACAAAACTCACTTCGTATAATATTTCATATTAAAGAGGAATTCACATTAAAAATAATATAACTGTAAAAAAAATGGGTGACGAAATACTTTCATAGATTTCTCATAGATGGCGCTACGGCTAAAAAGACTTTAAAAAACCTGATACAAAAATTCATGAGGTACGCTGATTCGTTCCGTGGCTCAGTTGGTATAGTGCACTTTTAACTGGCACGGTTTGCTAGAAGACGTCGCACAGTGGGCCCAAATTGATAATTCTTGGACATAGGAATAACTTGTGGAGTATCGAGCTAATTTTTTTATGTGATAAATAACTAACAAATGAAACTATTTTTCCGGATTTAAATCGCGTATCTTTGTTTTTTCAAACAAACCGACGTTTCGGACCCTTTACAGGTCCCATGGTCACGGTTGACTGTCAATCAACCGTGACCATGGGACCTATAAAGGGCTCGAAACGTCGCCGTCGGTTTGTTTGAAAAAACAACTATACGCGATTTTATATGCAAACGCGATTAAATACGCAAAGATACGATTTAAATCCGAAAAAATAGTTATATTTCCTAAAAAAAATAATGTTTTTGTATTTTAGAAATAAACATTTTATTTGTTATCTCAAAATATACGAAAATGTAATGTGCGTGGATTACTTACAGTATAGTTGCAATAATTTTCTATGTAGATAAAAATAATCCGTCTGCACGTACAGGCGGCTTTTTAAGGTGCGGCAAAATTGCCAACTTTTTTATGTACTTTTTTAACAGAATACATGAGCTTCGACTAAAGAAAAATTAATTTTAGTGTAATTAAGACAGTGTTATAACAATAACACGAAAGTTAAGTAGGAACTAGTATATTGTGTTAAAAATAAATAACAAATCTAAAAATTTGTCTCCTTTTTACTCGTAAAACCGCAAGTACCTGCAGATGTTTTTTTTTTCATAGAGAATGATTAGATCTATACTGTAAATAAACCACACACATTACATTTTTCTACATGTCGGGATAAAAAATAAAATGTTTATTTCTTGAAACAAAAATAAATAATTATTTTTTTTCCCTGAAACAATCAGTTTTTCAAGAAATTACATAAGAATAAAAGTTATCAGGAATGTTATTATGTAACACGTGAATAAAAATCAGCTCTGTATTCCTAAAATTCTTCCCATGATTAAATAATAATTACTTTTAGGCCGCGCTGGTGGCAATGCCGGGCAGAGTATGTACACGAGATTGATTTCACATTAATTCGTTTTTGCTTAGTTTGTAACTTTTAAATCCAATTAGAAATTATAAAGTAATTTGTTTAATTCGAAATATATATATTTTCTCCTCTTTGTCTAGAAAAGTGTGTATGCCATCAAAAATCCTAAAAACCAAGTGGCAACAGCAGCTCGTCAGGGCCACGATGTTATATGGCTAAATACGTAGCGTTTGCGTCGTGCCGGTAATTTTAACCCCCCACGGCGATGAACGTGTTAAATATAAAAAAAAATCATTGACGGCCATTTACATAATGTCTACTTTCAGAAAACCTACTTCCAGACGCCATTGATCAGCCAGCGCCTTTTAGATATAAAACTGAATTATTATATCTTTATATTATACCTTCTTCAGAGATACGATCTGTAGTGTGGAGATTAGCAGTCTTTTTTGGTTATTAGTCAATGATTTTTAGTTTAATTTCCAAATAACGCAACCGAGAACACCTAAATAATGATTACCTATCTGCAGTCCGAAATGACATTTTCCAGAAATAACATTAGCTCGAATTTTCATAACCTGGAAAGTAATTATGAGAGGAAAATGTTTTTTTTTAAAACCTAACTTAACCTAACCGAACCTAATCGTGTCTTTGCGATAAATATCCAACATATCGTGAAAGAACAACGGTTTCGTTATAATTCGGTTTTCGGTGTAATGAAAATTCGAACAAACGATATTTCGGAAAAAAATCGAGTTTGCGATAGGTTGCCCTAAATAATATTTATACTAAGTACACATTTCGATAAAAAAATCACCAAAAATATGAAATTTAACCGAAAATAACACAACGTCCAAAACAATTCTCCGTTGGCATCAGTCACTTCTTACAAAGTAGAATATCAAATGTACCAGTAAAACGGTTTCGAAACAAAACACTGCAAATTCAATCATATCCACAAGCAATTCGTGTTTAGATTTGCACAATCGTGCGTATCTATTTATTTTTGCATTTCAAGATTGCGCACTTTATATGTAGTTATTATGATGTTTGTGTGACTGACACAAAAACTTTTCAAAGTGTGAGTTTATTTAAATTGAGGACCACGGGGTCTGTTTTACCTGGGTCCTACCTGATTTGGACCACTTTTAAGAAGATTCCGCATCAATAAGCGAGCCAGACATAAAATAACAATTAGAAATTTTGGTTTATTGTAAGTAAAACTATCCATAATAACAATGTGACATTGTAGTTAGCTGTAGTTAAACCATCATGATTATTATTATTAATATAAAGATCGAACGCATAGAAAAACTTTTTCGACCCGATGGGACTTGAACCCACGACCATACTGCACCGTAGTATTCCTCTTACCGACTGAGTTACGGGTCAAGTTATCGAGTTGTCGAAATTCTCGTACGTGTTTTATGTTGTGACCGTCAGGATGGCTGGTCGCCTGTGACATCTGGCATTGAGTGTACATGCAAGAGTTGCTACCTTTGATATATTCTGCGAAATAAAAAAAAATAATAACTTTATTCATGAAGGGAGCAGATTTTCTAGAACTATGTATTACCAAAAATTGCTATTTGCTACTTTCACGAATATATTATCTAGTGAGAGATTTTAGAACCTTCTACACCACAGCTTCATAGTTATACCATCATTTGTGCATTAGGTTATTTAATGACATTTTCAGCTTTATATAATTTTAATTTAAAACGCCGACGACGTCATAACAGAGCAGGTAAATGCGCTTTCACCTTAAAACAAATCTTACAGACTCTTGGTCCTACTGCTTGGTTCCACTAGTAGGTCCAGTAGGAATTTCAAGTACTTATGTTCCCATTTAGATGGTGGAGCCACCGGTCCTTGTTTCAATGAGTAAACTATTATAATTTAGCTTGCAATTAATTGGATTGCATAATTAAAGAGCATTCATAAATTGGGGCTATCAACGCAAAAGTGGTGTAACTAGTGTTGGGCCATGGAAAAATTTCCATTTTGAAAAAATGCCATAAATAACACCTGTCAAAAGTTGAAGTCACTGAACAAAAACGATGGACATTAAAATCATTCTAAATCTCGTTTGCCTCTATGTAGGTTTTAGTTATACAAGTTTATTTTATCATTTAAACTAAATAAAACTTCAAAAGATATTTATAAACGTAGAACATAATACGAGCCTCCGAAATTATATTTTTCAAATTTTTCGGGAAAAACATCCACTATTCGAAATTTTTCGGAAAATTATGCAAGGGTAGGTGTAACCCTATAGTTATTATGTTTTCTCTACAATATTACTTTAAATGGTGCTAAAATACATAATTATTTTGTATTTGGACGTTGTTTTCATGTTCTTTTAAATCTTTTTTAGAAATGAAAATAGTATCAAAATATAACATAATTACGTACTTTTAGTTCTGCTGCATTACCTTCTGCCGCCAAGCAGTAATTTAAGCATTACTGTGTTCCGGTTTTGAAGGGTAAGGGTGCTGGTGAAACTACAGGCACGTGGGACTTGTCAACTTGTCTCAGGGTGTCGAGCGCAGTGGCAGTGCCCCTAACATCTTTGCGATTTAAAGCTCTGAGTGGCACTGCAACTGTTATTGTTTATGATGTTACAGTCCGTCCAATCATGTATTTAACTTTTGACAGGTTTTCAATTCCGATCAATTAGTGATGTCCTAATGCGTTTCCGATCGATTTTTTATAAAAAATAATTTTATTTATGAAAATGTTTTAATCGTAAATATGAGTGGGTTCAAAAAAGAAGATATTGTCTGATTGGGATCGTGATGTTGCGTTTGACAATTGGACATAGTTATGCAAACAAGAACCAACCCACACCTCGAGTGAAATTGAGTTATGTATTTAGGTAGAACAACAGTCGTGTCCTTTACCCGCTCACAAATGATCCTGGAAATATACCAAGCCATAACGGAGAAAATAAAAGTCCTTCAGGGTACCAACCCTAAATAAGTAACTTTTTAATAGCTAAAAAGAACCATCCTACTTAACTTCATATAATGTATTTTTTCAAATACGCTAAATGGATCCATGTCACTTGTACTGAAGTACTGTAGATCTTTAGCATTTTCATTACGAAAACTAGAACATGGTTCTCGTTAAGTAAATAAAAAGATACATAATGTGTTTTGTTTATTGCTATAAAATATAATATAAGTTTCCCTATATCATTCTCAATGATATACATAACTCACGTTTGTCTCAAATAACTTACCTATTTATTTCTTCATACTGTTTTCACAAAAATCGAATTATCTCGATAGTGACATTTTGTGGGTTGGTTCTAGTTTGCATAACTATGTCCAATTTGTGTCCTCAAGAATTAATAATTAATGTTACTGAGGATTCAAATGATGATTCCCGTTCATATGGAGAAGAATCCGACGACTCATTATAATAAACAATAAGAATTTATTATGATTATTTATAATTTGTTTCAATTCATTATAATTTGTTAGACAAGTAACAAAATTTATCAACTCGAATAATCTCCGTTACTTATGTTATGTTGGCTCGATAAATATTGGAGCTAAAGAGCACGTCGCTTCACT
This sequence comes from Hyposmocoma kahamanoa, assembly GCF_003589595.1. Taxonomy (NCBI): domain Eukaryota; kingdom Metazoa; phylum Arthropoda; class Insecta; order Lepidoptera; family Cosmopterigidae; genus Hyposmocoma; species Hyposmocoma kahamanoa. Next base: position 410,151 of record NW_020653777.1, read on the forward strand.
AAAATTTAAAAATAAAAGAGTACAGAAAATATTGCATTTTTTGTCTAAGGTTGTATGTCAATAATTACGGAACTTTGGAGAAATGTCAAAAGTTAAATAAATGGTTGGATGGAGTTTAGTAATATAGTCCTGAGAGGTTGTTAATATTTTACAAATAATTTTGCATGTTTCTTGCTATTTCAGATGAAACAAATTGCAATAATCTTGCGACCGACATCGGAGCACCGCGGTGCATTTATCTCCGCGTCTCCGAGCATTGAAATTTGTACCTTATTACAATTGTAACAGCATCAATTATACATTAATAAATTTAACGCTCTCTGCCTTCCGGTTCACCGGTTTACGCCCAAAAACATTACACACACAGCTCAGAAACACACAAAGCGGGTGCGGGTCGGGTTGGGACCGACACACCGAGCGCTAGTCCCGCGCCTGCCCTCCCGTTCATATAAATACACGGAATAAGACCCGCCGCGGCCCCGACCTGAATCGCGCCCGACCCGCACCCGCTTATTGTGTGTGCCACGCTTAAATAAATAAATATTTTCACAGCTCGATTAATGAAATAATCTGCCTAACTAAGGCTTAACATGGATTTTTTAACATATCCGCGTAATAATAGCACTAGGAGTCCATAAACACTACATACATAAAATAGGTACTTTTGTAAATACAAAATAATATTAAAACGCCGATGACGTCACCGGACACAGCGTACAAGCATAGTATAAAAAAGACAAGTATGGGAATTGCCACAGAACAATAAATACAGCAGAAGTGGTTAGTTAGTGTCGTACGCGTTCCAACAGTGGGCCTCATTAGGCCTACTTGAGCCTAGTCCGCCATTTTCGCTTTGTACGGTATGGTTGAGTCAATTCTCAAAAACGTAGAAAAATGCCTTATTGTGCTGATTTGGAGTCCAAAAATATTATCCGTGGTGGTATTTCTTATCATTGGTAAGTCTTAATTTATTAATAAATTTTCCATTTTCTGTTTATCGAACTGATTTTTTCTACTTTATCAAACGAAAGTAAACATTATCCCAGTGCAATATGGTGGAAATTTATCTTTTGGGGAACTAAGTAAACATCTCCAGTTTTCCACGAACAAAAGTTTTGCGAAAAAATTCTTCATGATTGTTTTGTTACTTTTAAACTTAATCGATCGAAATAAAGTACATTACGCAATGTGTGCGCTAAAGAAGACATCTGTTGTCTAGAAGATACTACTTTATATTCGTTAGTCGTTCGTCGTAGTCTAGCTACTGGCCGCAAGATGGCAGCAGGTTAACAAAGGTATTGAATTTTCAACGATATAACGAGTACTGGTAGAGCTTGTGAAAGAATTCATCCAGGGTAGTACTGCCACCTTACCAATTTCTGCCGCCAAGCAGTAATGTCAGCATTACTGTGTTCCGGTTTTGAAGGGTAAAGTTGCTTGTGAAATTACAGGCGTATGGGACTTGTCCCATGGACACTGCAACTGTTATGGACAGGCGTGTAGCTTACCATCAGACGCACGCCTTGTTCGTCCCGTCACTTAATATTATAAAAAAAATAAAAAATACATTAGAAAGTAGGACCAATCTTTATCAAGATTTCATAGAGTTTATCATTTTGTTTGTGTGCGTTCTGGCGACAGCGGTTCTAATAGTAATCGAGACTTAAAGCACTTCCATTGTTTTTATTCTTCCGTGGTGATAGCCCTACGCTCCTAGCGAAAACTTGTCTTATATAAACCATAGTTTTAAGTACGATTTGACCTTGAAAACAAGAAATATTTTAACGTATTACGAATCACAACTCCCAGGAGCTCATAAAACTTAGGGATATTCCTTCAGTATTCTTCGGCCATGATAAGGGCTACCAAAGCTGTCCAGCCGTTGAACGGACGACATCCAGATCCCTTCCCGTCCTCGCCCGAGTATTGTTCCCACAAATATCCTGTACGTTTGTATTCGTTGAGGACGTTGCCTGAAAAGAAAAGGTAATTGTAATAAAAATACCAAACAACCACATCAATTACGTAGCTGCGAGGTGCTGTTACGCCACGCTGCACATGGGATAATTTCTTTTTTTTGTGACGATATGGGAGACGCGGTGTGGGCGACACCATACCGCAGTACAGCTGTCTCTGAAGTTGCAAAATCACAGAGGCAGACGGATCTGTGCGACGAGGACGGCTTCACAAAGGCGGAGAAGAGGAGGAGAAACACCCTACACCCTGAAGATCGAGCGGTTGGAGTCCCGCCAAGAAGGAAGAGTTTTGGCGAAGGGTGTCATGTATCAGCGATTCCGTTAACTGACACCAGATTGCGCCACACGTCGCCGACAAGGCAATTCGTGTAGACTAGTTAGTAATAGAGTTTTATTATATTGTATGTATTTTAGTCCTTAAGGTATATATTATATGGGTCATGTGTCCTGAAACAAATAAATAAATAAAATAAAAAAATATATAAAATAGGAATCCAGCAAGATTTAGTGCGACTTAAAATTATGACTTAGTAACAGTAAAAACACTCAATTTTGCTAATTTGAAACTTAATTGATCGAAATAAAATTCATTGTGCAAAGAAGACATCTGTTGTCGTGAAGATACTACTTTCTATTCGTTCAGATGTTAGTCGTCAGTCGTAGTCCAGTCTAGTGGCCGCAAGATGGCAGCACGTTAACAAAATTATTGAAATTTCCTTTTTTGAAGTAACCTTACCTATTTCTGCCGCCAAGCCGTAATGTCAACATTACAGGCAGTAGAAATTACAGGCACACGGGGCTTGCCAACTTATATCTCAGGGTGACGGATGCAGTAGCAGTGTTTCTCAGATCTTTGCAATTTAAAGCTCTGAGTGGCACTGCAACTGTTATGGACAGGCATGTAGCTTATCATGAGACGCATTGCTACTTCGTCACGTCACTTGATGTTGTAAGGTTTGTTTTCCTTCCTGTAAATTTCAAATTAGAACGGCACCTTTAGAAAAGGGTTTTACTTACTAACGACATTGGAGCTCAGTTTTGCATGAAGATCTCTCGCTCTTGCGGCATGCGGCCCGTCCATACTCGAATAGTGCTTCAAAGCAGAGAGAGCGAGATAGTTAATGTTCAACCATATCTGTCCTCTCCAATACGGAGGGTCGTGTTCAGTGTTTCTCTTCATGTATAGAGGCGACGATTTCGAAAGCGACCTGCAGCAATAATCGTTGTTTATGATCTCCTGGTACTTGGGATAGATTTATGATTATTACTGAAGGATATAAATATATAATTCCACTGTTGGGTATACAGAGTGAGGAGTTTCAAATAAGTATACACTAGAGTTGCAACGAATACTCGGTTACTATTCGGTATTCGGCTCATTCGGCCTATTTTATGCTATTCGGCCGAATACCGAATATTACATCACTATTCGGCCAAATACCTAAAAACGGGAGGCAGAAATAAGAAAATGCAGTAAATTATCACAAATAGTAACTTCTATGAGACCAAAAAAAGGTACCAAATCAAATTAACATTAATAATAATAATAATAATATATTACATTACCTACTTATTATGTAATTTTGTCACGAAATCATGACTAAATCTTACAGCGCTAACAACATCAACCCGGTACTTATTATTTGCAAAAATGAAAATAAAATTAAGTTTTTGAAAGTTAATCAAACTGAAGTGAAATAAACAATACTTTCTTCATTAAAATGTCATAAATTTGAATTATAAACTTGAAAATTAAATATCCTTTTTTGTTTCTTTTTACTAAATCATGAATCACTACCAGTTTAATTTAATTTAACTTATATATATGTATGTATAGCTATCTTTGCTATAATGACAATTTTCGTAAGGTCATTAATCAGGCCGAATAGTTTGGCCGAATATTCAATAACAAAGGTCGAACACTTTTTCTAAGTGTTATCGTAGTGCTGTAGCGCAAATGTGAGAAATTTATTTCTTCACTCTAACATAAAAAGTCGTTAAAAACAAAAAACGAAGATCTGCAACAAGCACATACAACAATTTCTTAGGTACGCCGGTTCGTTCCGTGGCTTAGTTGGCTTAGGGTCTGCCACGGTTTGCTAGAAGTCGTCGGTTGGAATCCGGCCGGATCGATAGATTTTTTTCTGTCACATAACTGTTTTAAAGCATTGGGTATGTATATGTATACAGGCCCTTTTGGGGTAAGTGTCTGGACTGTTTGTTAATGCGTAGTAAGAGTGTTTTATACTGTTGTACCTGTTTTTATATTGTTTTTTTTTTGTTACAGCCTGTTTCCCTTTCCTCTCCTCTTGTTTATTTATTTTATTTATTAAAGTTTATTGACCACAAGACATAATGGTACAAAAGGCGGACTTAATGCTAAAAGAATTCTCTACCAGTCAACCTTTAAGAAAAACGAAATTCACGAAAGCGGCAAATTATTGTATTAATAAATTATATATTACATATTATTATTTAAATTATATTAATAATTATAGGTGAAGGAGTCAGATATGAAGGCAGAATCAAACGCGCGACTTTCACGAGAGCGATATACAACGCGAGATGCTGCCATTCTCGTATAGAGATCTCGCGTCATATGTCGCTCTCGCGTAAGTCGCGGCCTATCGCGCTACCCATACATTTATGGTTTTTTACAATACTGTATGTACTTGATAATGCTGTTGAAATGTGTGGTAAATAAAAAAAAAATTGTTTACCTTTTCTTCTGACTGTACAATAAATTTATGTGGACCGGAGTAGTCTATTTTATTTCCGTGATACTGGCACGACGGCACAGCACAAGCCAGTAAGGTATTTTTTTATTTTCTTACCTAAGTCCAAACGGTGACCACAATAAATCAGGTTTGTCGAGTTTGTCTAAAATCATGCCCAGCCTGTCGCTTTCAGGCTTAAGCACTTTTAGCAACATCGGAAATAGAGAGACGTAGCCTGAAAAGACGAAATTAAAGAAATTAAAAAACAGCGTCTGCTTATTAAACTACAAATCGTCGTTTTACTTTCTCAAAATCTTAAAGCACAAAATTACTGAAATGCAAAAAAATTTGCATAAATATAATTATTTGCATAATAAAGGTTTGGATATACAAAGAACAATGGCAAATACATAGTTAAAATAGCTCGTTAGCGTCTTCGAGTGTCTTAATTACAAGTTTGAATAAAATAAATTCATTAGGATTTTTAAATTATAATACCGGCCTATATAAGTCTGGAAATAAAATCATATTTAAAAGAAATGACTAATTAGTATGTAACTGGACTGATATCTTCAACTGTCAGTCTCTTAATTTTTTATAGTTGAGCGACATCTAGCAGCCAAAAAAGGAATTTCAGTACCTACATACGGATATGGTCCACATTTAGTTCACGTAATACTGATTCGACCGATTTGTAATAAGCTAATAAAAAATTAACTACTTCATTACAAAAAATAAAATCGATAATTTCTTCTCCAAAATGCCACGCGAGAAAGTTTTTTTGTTCTGGCTTAACTCCATGCCTTTTGACCATATCAGACATAAAAAAAAAATCCCTGATTTTTCGTCACATCACAAACCCACAGCACCATTCGGCTTGTCTCTGTTTAAGGCTTCTGTAGTTTATTTTGATATAATAATACACCGAATTAGACATGGGGAATAGCGTTACATTTCTATCGCCGTGACTGTCGATCCGGTTCCAAAAAAATCACGGTGATAAATCACTGTGATTTTGTCACGACCGTTACTTCCGTGACCTTGTCACGCCTATAACTTACATCACGATATACGGTTTTAGCCAGCGGCTTCTTTCTAATACTTATAACCGTTTTTTATAGAATGATTTAAGTTTTTACTCCCTTTGTATTAAGTTTCGATTCCATTTAGAAAGTTGATTTTGTATTTAATGTAATTTTGTTTGTTACTTATTTAATGTGAATCTTTGGATTGCTAAAAATAGCAATAAAGTGTAATGTAATTATATTTCTAGTAGAATACACAACGTAGATTATACATAAATTTAAAATATCAATTCTTCCCATAATAAAACATTCACCTATACAAAAATATTTTACTTTGTTCATAAATAGGTTTACAATAACTGCCGCATATTTTTTTCATCCGCCCTTTCTAGTAGTAATAAGCACCTACGACACTTGTGAGTGAGCAAAGAAAGTCATCCTATTTCATTCACTCCCATTGCCGAAATGGCCCGATTTGAAGAGAACTACGAGTGGCGCGCTCAGTCACCACGGAACGGAGATCGCGCATTGTATCAAATACGTATGTTGTGATGTGAATGACGGGAATAGCTATTGGAACGGAGGAACTGTGACTTTGGAACGTCGTTCCTTCGGAACGAGGCACGGTGATACTGTTTGACGGCGGATTATCGTGATTTTTTCATCGTGACGTCATTTATCACCCACCTCTACACCGAATATATTTTATTCAATTACGTAACACATAACCTTCAAAACTTCAAGCTGGAATTCTTTGATTCCTGACTTCTCAGAATAGTAAACCCAAAACAAAATGTGTTTAGGAATTTCTACTCTATATTTTCACATATTTTTTCATAAACAGACGCATACAAATTACGTCACTAAAAATTTATATGGGAGTTTTCCATTGTCCTTTGCAGGCAGATTTAACACACACTGGCTTTTGACTATTCTGAAAGTAATGCATCCTAATTAACGTCTGTATGGCGTAGAGTCCTGGACCGTAACTCAAAACATGAGCAACCGTTTTTCTAAGCGGCCTTTGAAATGTGGGTCTAGAGAAGAATTTTACAAATATCGTGGTCGGATAGAGTGTCCAATGAAAGAGTATTGCAGATGGTTAATAAGAAATTAGATATCTTGAGTACTGTCAAAAAACGCAAACTACAATACTTTGGTCGTAAACACGACCTATGCCGACTAATTATGCAAGATACAGGGAAAGCGACCACCTGGAAGAAGGCGTACTTCGTGGCTTAAGAATCTCCGGACATGGTTCCGCCATTTTCGCTTTGCATGGTATCGCTGTGTCATTCTATCATGCAAATTCTCTAAAATCGTCGATAAATGCCTTTTTGTGCTGTTTCACAGTGCAAAAATGATACTCGCACAAATTTATTACCCGTGGTAGTATATCGTATCATCGGAAAAGTTAAAATTTCAATTTTATGTTTATCGAAATAATGTTTTTGTTACAAGAAACTAAAGTAAAGCCTTCAATATGGTCGCTTCGTTTTTGGAGAATTCGTCGTTGTTCAGCAATTTATCGCTAGATGGCAGTAAATTGATTGAAATTTCAATATAACATCAGAACGTCGTAACTTGCAAGAATAGGTATTGATTGTATTTGAACTTTCAACAATAAGAACAACAGGGTAAAGTTTAAAATATATTAACAATCGTAAATTTGTTATTCCTTTTTAAATTTGAAACTACGATCAATCAATATTGAAATTTTGTATTGTTTCAAATTAAGTTTTTGCTCCGTTCGACAAAGGAGGCAGTTTTGTATCGATGCAGTCGCGCGTTCGCATCGCTACAAAATGTCGCCATGTGTGTAAACGTGTGTTTGCATATTTGTCTGTACGTCAAATATTTTTCCAAGTTGATCAAATACTTAGGGTCGTATTCCAGAACTCTACTCAATGCTCAAGTCAGGATTTGAGCAGACTTGAGTATGATTTCAAGCACTGGAAATACGACCCTAATAATGGCAAGGACTTGAGTATGATTTTCAGTGCTCACTGCAAAACTCAAGTCCTGACTTGAGCATTGAGTAGAGCTCTGGAATACGACCCCTATTAACGAATACAAGTAGCCATGTCAAGTGCCGTCATAAAATGTAAGAACATTTATAATATAATATATATAAGGAAAATATAAGGAGTAATAACATTGACTTACAAATAAATTGAAAAATTACATATTTAAATACCGATGAAATGTGATTCCGTTTATTTTGTAATTAAATGTTTTGCAGTTTTTCCCACGCCACCGAATCGAACAGCCCGCCATTGTTAGAGATATTATTACCTTTATTACAATAAATACAGAATATTTTTGGAATATACGGAGGTGTACACACAGGTCAGTTGTTGTGCTGTACTATTTCAGCTTTCTAATTTGTGATTTCAGCGCAAACGAGAGCTGATATTTAACAGTGATATAAGGCTAATTTGCCTGATGAGTTGCCAGGGATGGATGGCTCTTATTTCGTTTCTATTTCTGTTAATATACTCGATGAGTGCCATTAAGAAGGTGAGATGTGGGATGTTTGTGTGATTATTTGTCACAATTACACAAAAAATATATGAATTATAATAAAACCATAATGATATTTGATCACTGACTTACAATTATATGGACGTCAGGTCCGCGCTAAAAAGTGTCCGAACTTATAGGGGGTTAAAATCGTATACAGAGCGTCATTCACGCTTTAGTCTTCGTTTGTTCGACTGACAGCGAAGCAAGCAAAATTAGACAGTACTGCGATGACAGGACAATTTAAATTCAACGTTTTAGCTTTTTCATATTCCTTTACATGTCACTACGTTTAAATAGGTTGACTTGGGACATTTTTTTCGTGGTTTTTGTATTAGGCCCGTCGTCCATGTATTTGTAAGTCAATGTATTTGATAGAAAAAAAAGAAAGAACTTACCAAAGGCAGAAGTGACCAACTTCGGTTGCGGTGGCGCCTGGACGCTTCGTCCCACACGAGGTTGTTCGTTTGGGTTTTTTGGCATTTGTCGCACGAGACGGACAGCGTCCGTGTGAAGACCTGTCACAATATTATAAACGTTACGTTATTACACATTAAAATGAGGCCTCTGAACCGGAGTCTAAAATTTTTGTTATTACAAATATTTGCCCGGAAACATGAATAAGGGTAGTTCAACATTCTTTTCAAATACGTGTATATCCCGAATAGCATAAACTAATAATATTTATTCCTCCACAAAAATACGTACATATAGTTCTTAGTAATTTAAGATACATGCAATAACTTATTTTTGGGAGCTGGTGCTTGTTAAAGGCTTAACGCCTGTACTACAAGTCACCAGGCTCTCACCCTTGGAAATGACACATGACAATCTTAAGGTATTACTAAGATTAATTGTTTATAAAGGAAAAACATTTAAATAGTGAAAAAATACATTTGACATTATTGAACTATATACACCTAAAAGATCAAACTTAAATTAAAATTAAATTTAAAAACTTTTTTGCACGTAAAAGATATTTGACTATGAGTGCGTGTTGTATTATGTGTGTGTTTGTGTATGTGTGTGTGTGCGTAGTTACGGATATATGTATATATACATATAGAGATCCTACTCTACCCAAAGCTCCAAAAATAAATAAATAAATAGGTCCTTGAGTCATGCAATCGGATGAAGCAAAGCTTCAGTTTTATCGTAATTCAATTCTTGCAGCCAGTTTGCCAACTTCTTTTTACATTCGAACTTATTTAGTTGAAAGATGTTTAGTTCACGGTGGAGTGCATTGTACAGAAAACATCCCAGGAAACAGAACTATTGTCAATTTATTTTTTTTATGTTACTAAGTGACGGTACGAACAAGTCGTGCATCTGGTAACAGTTGCAGTGCCACTCGGAGCTTTAAATCGCAAAAGATCTGAGGGGCACTGCTTCTGCGCCCGACACTTTGAGACATAAGTTGACAAGTCCCATGTGCCTGTAATTTCACTAGCACCTTCTTTACCCTTCAAAACCCAAATGCAGTAATGCCCACATTACAGAAATAGGTAAGGTGGCAGTACTTCCAAGGACGAACTGTTTCACAAGCTCTACTGGCTCTTTAGAACTACCCATGCTCTGCTGTGCGACGTATGGTTAATACGGTACAGTATATTATTTTGTTGAAAAGTCTTTTTCCCAAAACATCCACAAGAATTCATTGAGAAATCACCTCGATTATATAAGTAAATTCATAAATAAAGTATAAAAACTTACCATAGTCGGCATAAGTCAACGTATGAGGAGACCAATGCAATTCGTTGAGTAGCTCCTCGTCTCCGAGCTGGTCTCTCGTTGCTGCGAATCTGCAAATACAAAGTAAAATCTGTCTGTTTTCAAGTCGAAGTGTTGCCCACTCGCGAGCAGCTAGTGATTCCAGTCGATAAACATTCTATCGACTATCGGACTGAATGTTGGTCACGCTTATGTAATAAATAGTTTACTTGTTTCATTTAAATCATCCTCGACCCATTCATCCAATTACTGAGCACAAATTAATTTGAATTGTCAATTTTTGTAAGTTCATACATACATACACTGTATTCACAATTATGTTTATGAAAAATACAAAGAGGATATATTTTAAAGATACCCATTTTAATTCAATATAAATAATCAAGTCCGGCTATTCTTATTAAAATGTACATGAATAAAAATTGATCTAGAATCTAGATACTAGTAGGCCAACTGCCTCCGTGGCCGAACGGTTACCATGCCGGACTGCCACGCAGAGGTCCCAGGTTCGATTCCCGGGCCGAGAGAAATAGTTGTATGGCCTACAATTATATCTCTCGTGAGTTTGGATGTAATTTGTAGTTGTCTATGTGTGTGTCCATGGCACCCGCGACACAGGGTTTCCCTAGTGCGGGGCTATGTTGAGTGTGTGCGTTATTTATTTATTTATTATTATTAACTGTCAAAATAAGAATAAAGAAGGCAATAACGCAATTTAGTAATCATTAGAACGTCGTAACATTCACAATGCAGTAATTTTTGGCAATATTTTATCTTCTTTCGCAATCTATCGTCAAAACTATCGACAACAACTACATAACTATTTAAAGTTTTATATAAACTGGCAACCCTACAAATGTGACTTTAGTCTCTTTTTTTTTTAATTAACTAAGGCTCTGGCAAAGCCATCAGCCTAAACATGAAGTTTAATTATGTTTCTGTAAATATGGCCGCGACAAAGAGGATAGGCAATTTGAGGCGACGCGCTTGGATTGACTCGGGATTCCTTAAAACGGGCCGATACGGATATTTTAGTTCGAGATTCTTATAATTTCGCGTTTTAATCTTCGATTAAGGCACAATAGCACTATCCTATTCCACTTTAAACTAGATTTCACAAAATAATTGAAAGTCAAAATAAAAACGACACTTTTCCCTCCAAAAGGTCCAGAGCGAATCTCCTTTAGTCTCTTCAAAAAAGACAGACTATAGTTATAATCAGAGGTTGACAAGTTACATGATGCGAAGTATAGCTTCTTCTTTTACACAAACTCTTACTTCATTGTCACAGTGATGACGTGAGTCGAAACATAAAAGGGAGACTTTGGAGACCAGTTTGGCGAAAACTCTATATATAAACTCTATATCTCTAGATGTTGAAGTACTAGGAAAATAAACCAAAACGTTACTTACTTGTCGGAGTCACGTCCCAATGCGTTAGCTATAATGGTCATAGCGTCGGCTGCAGCGTACATCCAGCATCTAAGATCGACGTGGCGCTCTATATCCGTGGGGTGAGATGCTCTAGAAGGAAGTTTTTTTATGATATCAAGTGTAATTTTCTCGAACACGCTCGGAAATGTCTGCATTACTTTCAAAAAACGGACACGGGAAGTTTGTCATTTATGGGACGTGCGACTTCTTCCCGGCCAAGGCCTGTAAAGGAAGTATGAAAATCCATTACTGTCCGCTGATCTAAACTTTTATAGTACAATATAGCAGAGGCCGGCAAGAGTCACGCATACCTCGTTGCCGCCGAGGTTTATAAAGTGCTTTGCTCAAAAATAGCGAGGAAATAATAAAATAAGAGTAAACAGAAGAAGACGCATAACGGAAAAAGTAAAAAAAATATCTTAGGACAATTGCTAAAAGATAAACGTTATTGTTTTTCCAGTCACATTAATAATAGTATGATGATTTGGTTGAATGTGTATCCATTACTGTATTTTCGTTATCGCTTTTCTTCCTAGAACTCGTTTTCACGACGAAAATCCAAAACAGATGAAATAGTATATTTTTTATCGAGGGACTACAATGCAGCAATATGTATATACCCTAGGTGGTTAGACACCCGATCTTTAGCGATGGTGTCTAACCGAGGATGTCTCGAGGTGAAAACTTTACTTTTCACTTCGATTGCGAGAAAAAAACAATTCAATCGTTTTCGCTCTAGAACAAAATTACGAACTAAATTTTGAAATTTTCGCGGCATTGACTTACAATTATATGGACGTCGGGTCCGCGCTAAAAAGTGTCCGAACTTATAGGGCGTTAAAATCGTATACAGAGCGTCATTCACGCTTTAGTCTTCGTTTGTTCGACTGACAGCGAAGCAAGCAAAATTAGACAGTACTGCGATGACATTACAATTTAAATTCAACGTTTTAGCCTTTTCATATTCCTTTACATGTCACTACGTTTAAATAGGTTGACTTGGCACATTTTTTTCGTGGTTTGTGTATTAGACCCGTCGTCCATTTATTTGTAAGTCAATGTTTCGCGGTTTGTTTTTTTCCAACCAGACCCAGATACAATAAACGCACTAACGTGGGAAAATAATATGGCGCCACCGTCTACGCTGAAAAGGTACAGAACTAAAACCGAGCGCACTACTGGCTGTTTGAGTTTGTTCACTCGAAGTAAATTAAAAAAATAGGTACTTTTTACTCCCTAGGGATTAAAAATGGACTTTACTCCCGCTACTTAAGTCTATATTGACGTACTTTTAGAGTATGAGAAGTGAAAAAATAATAAATGAATACCAAATCATTTACTTTATTTTACCGGCCGCATATTTAAAAAAAAATGCGGTACAGATATTTTTCATTCTCGCATTACTAACACTTGGCAATTGACTGTATGAATTTTTCTTTAGCCTGTTTACATAGTTCATTGTTATAATTAAGATAAAAAATATATAAGATTTAAAAGTTCAGAGCAGCGGACAGTAATAGAGGTCAGGAGTAGGCCTTTGCCCAGCAGTGGGATACATCAGGCTAATTGTAAATTGTAATTGCAGACCTTAGGCGGCAAGAAGTCGCACAGTCTATAAATAATAACCAGCATAAAGGTAAACTGTTTTGTTAGAATAAATTACTTATCTGTGAAAGCGCTACTATTTCTTAATAATAACTTCAAATTCGATTTTAATATTAACTGTTCATCGTTGGTAATTTCCATCGAGTATATAACCAGAAATAGAGACGAAATAAGGGCCATATATTCCTGGTAACACATTAGCGATACAGGTCTTATAAATATCAACTCCCGTTTGCACTGACATATAGAGAGGCCAACGACTGACCTGTGTGTATGTCTCCGTATATTCCAAAAAATATTATGCATTTATTGTACTAAAGATAATATCTCTAACAATGACGTACTGTTCTATTCGGTGGTGTGGGAAAAACAGCAAAACATCTAATTACAAAACAAACGGAATCACATTTCATCGGTAATTAAATATTAAATATGTAATTTTACAATTTTAGTCCATTATAGCAAAGCTCAAGTCAAACTGTTAAATTGAAATAATTGACGACACCCGTCAATTGTTTCGAATTCGGGCTGGCCAATCTGAGCGCAGTTGTCACAGTAATGATTTGGCAGAATAGTTTTCAAACAAATTAAATGACATTTCCTCTCTATTTCTGGTTATATACTCGATGGTAATTTCTTATTTAGCGTCCTTATTACACAATGTACTATTATGGGTTCTTTTTTTGAAAGTAATGCAAACATTTCCGAGTATGATTGAGAAAATTAGTTTGAGTGTAGTTAGAGTCTACAGATGGGACCTACGCAACACAATTTTTTGTATATAGAAAAAAGTACCAGGCTATCATAAAAATGAAGTATCTCACCTTGGATAGTCGTCAATGCCTGAAGTTAAAGTTTTAGGGTTCAGTTGTAATCCGTCGTCTTCTCTACCACGCCATCTGTACGACGTGGGTTCTTCGCCTTTCTGCGTGTTCTGGAACCACTGGTACCACGCCTGTAAGTGAAGAATGACAATGAAAGTTTTCAAAAGTTTCTCAAAAGTCATTCATCCCCTAGTTTGGAATATGTTGTTCAAATTTAAATGGCCACCACTGTGTGCGTGACCACTCTTTCCAACAAAAAAGAATCATCAATATCGGTTCACAAGAATTATCGCGTAACATAAATGCAAAAAAACAGTCGAACTAAGAACCTCCTCCCTTTTTGAAGTCGGTTAAAAAAAGTTGACAAGCGTGGTGAGAGGCTTGTAGGTGACTCGGAATTAGTAGAGGCGTAGCTGCAAAGCCTTGAACACTTAAAGTTACCTGCTTGTCGGTATTCTACAGGATATATCAAGGAGACCTTCCCCTTTCCATCGTCGGAGGACCAGATGGCTGGGTATTCACCCCTATGTTGTGGACATTTCAAGGATTTAACAAAACGTACTATGGAGTGGAATTCCCTGCCTAAGTATATGGTATAAAATAGATTTGTTACAAAGTAATTTTTTTATTCCCCTGTTTTGTCCTATTTTTATAATTATTAAAAAAATCACCCCTATGTAGTTGTTACAAGGTTGAAAGTTAAAGATAACCTACCTGTAACCTCGGGAACATGCGATCGAGCATAGCTCTATACGGCGAATGTGGTTCAAACATTTTCGGTCGGATCTTGACGAATCTGGCCAACTGTATGAGGAGCATCGGCGGGTTTGCAGCCGCGTTACTTTGCACTACGAACTCTTTTGGAACTCGGGCTAGAGCTTCTGGTCCTGGAACGTAAAATTGGATGTCAGAACCACAGAACGTGCTAGTGTTGTAAAAAACTCGAGACTCTAGGAATCTTAGGACTACCCTTTAATTCACAAGACTCGTGTCTGTATCTGCCTTTATGAGTATAAAGACAGATACTGCTCGATGTATTACGAGCATATAGAGTTTTCGAATAGACTCGACTTCGACATTAGTGGTCGAGTCTAACGACTCGCGCTGGAGTCTGTTCATGTAACAAGTCGAACGCGAGTCTAGTAAATACTTACTGAGCGGTGTTATGGTTTGTTAAACTGTAGTATAATTAATTTGGTACAATTAAGTATTACTATCTTCTTCTTTTTTAAATCACTGTGTTGTTTTTGTTTTATATTTAATTCGTGGGCAATAGCAGTCGTACAGTAACATTTAACTCTGCTTGTCGTACTCGTGACTTTATAAGAGTAGAAGTCGCCTGTGTTGGCAACACAAAGTTATCATAAATTGTAATGTTAAAATATGGCATCGAGTATATAACCAGAAATACAGACGAAATAAGGGCCATATGTTCCTGGTAACACATTAGCGATACAGCTCTTATAAATATCAACTCTCGTTTGCACTGAAATATAGATAGGCCAACTACTGACCTGTGTGTACGTCTCCGTATATTCCAAAAAATATTCTGTATTTATTGTAATATAGATAATATCTCTAACAATGACGTGCTGTTCTATTCGGTGGTGTAGGAAAAACAACAAAACATCTAATTACAAAACAAACGGAATCACATTTCATCGGTAATTAAATATGTAATTTTGCAATTTTCGTCCATTATAGCAAAGATCAAGTTAATGGTCGTTTTGAAGTGAAACAGTTGACGACACCCGTCAATTGTTTCGAATTCGGGCTGGCCAATCGGAGCGCAAGTGTCACAGTAATCATATGGCAGAATAGTTTTCAAACAAATGAAATGACATTTCGCCTCTATTTCTGGTTATATACTCGATGAAATATGGTAACCCGGTCACTCTTTCTACACCTTGTACCGTACAATGTGTGCTCCGTACATTATTAAAATATTTAAATCAGTACAAAACATCTTTAAATTCAACATCAAACTACAGTCCACGCTCCAAACAGCTTCGTCAACAGCAGTCGAGTTTTGGAACTTTTAGACTCGAGTCCATGCTTCGATGACTCGCGCTCGACTAGACTCGGTCTCGTAGTGCAAATATGATCCTCGAACTTGTAATATTACTCAAGGTGGTGTTTTCATATCATCATATCATCGTTATAGTACTTTACTGAAGAGGCCGGGAAGTAAGGGATTGCTGGACGAGTGAGTTATATATAATACGAGTCAAGCAAATCCCGTTCCGTGCTCCGTATTTGTTTCAGGTTGCTCTAATTTTAGGGATGAACACTTGAACAGTGAATGCAGGAGTATAGAGATCACGAATATCACCACAAAGAACATAGAAAATCACAATATATTTTTGTAATATTATACTTTTAATATTAATTAATTTCGTTTTTTACTTTTGCTGTTATACATCTTCCTCTCTTTAATCTTTTATAATTTCCTCACATTGTTTGAGAAAAGCACTATACAAGCCACGGCGGGAACGGGGATTGCTTGACTCGTATTAATATAAGGCCTAGCTGGCGCTCGTCCTTGTAACTCATACTCGTCTAGCAATCCCTTAATTTCCGACCTCTGCAATAATGCACTATTTTATTTAATTTTAATAAATGTTCAATGTTCTGTTTATCGTAATAATTTTTTTGTTATAAGAAGAGAAAGTAAACCTTATACCGCTGCAATATGGACCGGAACGCAGTAATGCTCACCTTACTGCTTGGCGGCAGAAATAGGTGACGTGGCAGTACTAGGCACCAGAGACACATGACTTACCAAGAATCTGCTCCCGCGGAATCCATCCTTCGACATTTATAAGATCAAGCCAATGAGCAGCGATGTCCATTTGTATATCCTGGTTCCATCTGCCAATGAGAAGACCGTGGAAGCCCTCATCCCAAAGGAAGCCACGCGGGAAGAACGACCTGGAAACGTCAATTGCCATGGTTTAAAATCGGTTAAAAAAAATTCATTAAAGCAAAAGTACCAGGGCACCATAACCACTGAACACTTACCTGCTCGGTACCGCGGTATACAACGGTGCGCGCCAATAAGGCACGGATTCCTTTATGTACTGGCTTTGAACTCTACTCGCGCCATAGAAGTAACCGATACCGCCTATCATGTTAGACATTCCTGCTTTGGCTATATTGATGTCTTCTTCTGAATACCTGGTATAAGAAAAATGAGTATAAGTACTAAGGTAACCCCTTTCCAACAAAAAAAGAATCACTGAAATCGGTTCGCAAATATCGAAGTAATTACAACAAACACGTGAAAAAAAGCAGTCGAATTAAAACCTCCTCCGTTTTTGAAAACGGTTAATAACGGGGCTGGTAGCTGTAAAGGTATCTAACTGGGTGACGAAATACTTAGATTTCATAGATGGCGCTACGGCTAAAGTCGATGAAAAACCAAATACAAGCATAT
Organism: Hyposmocoma kahamanoa; assembly: GCF_003589595.1. Taxonomy (NCBI): domain Eukaryota; kingdom Metazoa; phylum Arthropoda; class Insecta; order Lepidoptera; family Cosmopterigidae; genus Hyposmocoma; species Hyposmocoma kahamanoa. The sequence goes on from NW_020653777.1 coordinate 427,422, forward strand.
AGAAAAATTCGTGAGGTCCGCTGGTTCGTTAGTTGGTATAGTGTCTGGCACGGTATGCTAGAAGCCGTCGGTTCGAAGGATTTTTTTCTGAATGGAGTTTTAGTGGAGTAAATTCACATAAAACAATTGAAAATCAATTTAAAAAAAAAAACGGTTAATAACCCAACGTTACTTTGTGTCTGTAAATAAATATTTAAACAACATTACACATGTTGCTCTGATCCCAAAGTAAGTAACTATAGTCCATGTCACATAGCATGGATACGGTGACGTTTGAGATTTGACGTTTCTAAAGGCCCATTTAGATGGAGAGTTTACCGCAGGCTTTGCGCATAGTGGAGAAAAATCGTAAGCAAGTATCGCAGCAATAATCGCCATGACATTATCGTATCATAATATTTACATTCAGGCAAGAACTAAATGTGCACCTGGATATTTGAAATGTAAATTTAAATATTTGGGTGCATCCCATAATCGCAATCTTCGCTCAGACAGCAAATTGACTGTTTTAATTCCTTCTCACCATACTGGTTTTCTTTCTAATTCATTTACTCTTTGGGCGATACGACTCTGGAACTCTAGAAATTAGTTGAAAATAGTATGCATGCAACGTAAATATTGAACTGTTACGGCACCCATCCTATGTGAAATGGACTATAAAGCACTTGTATCATGGAAATCGGAAACAACAATGGTATCACAAACACCTTGACCCGAGACAATACACAAAATTCATTTTCTACATTGACTTGGCCAGGGATCAAACCTGGGACCTCAGAGATGACGTTACCGTGAAAACCAGTGTGCAAGCCACTGCACCACACTGGTCGCCAAATGAAGACCATAAATTGGAAAAATAGTAATTTGTGTATTCTCACCCTTTCTGTCCCAAATGGAATTTCTCTTCAAACTCCTTGTCGAAAGACCTCTTCTTCTCTTCTAATACCCTGGTATACTCGTCCCCTTTCAAAGGTGGCGTGGGTAAGTCTTCTGTAGTGTACACGAGATCCAGAATGAAAGGAGGTTGTATTAACATTTGTATAGGTAAGAAATTCACGTCTTTATCCTGAAAAAAATAACACGTGAATAAATATTTATTTCTTGAAAGGTGTATAGCGTCCTAAAAATACAAAAAAATTAAACAGCCTGTATGTTCCAATGGCACATTTTTATTTGTTAATCATACCTTTTCAGGAAAGTAACGTTGCGCCCGTTAATTCAAATCCATCTTCCATCTTTATTTTATAAGAATCCCACCAATATATTTTATTGTTGCCATTTTTTTTACTGATTATGCCTAAATTTGAATCTGATAGTTATTGCAAGTAGCAATAAGTATTTCAAATCAAATAACCGATTATTCAGCTTTTGCTAACAAAGGGGTACCAGCACTCACCTCATCATTGAGTTCGTCATCCTCCCCCAAAACGGGCAGTTGCCCGAAATCACGATGCTTTTCTACTCTCAGCAGAGAATACAACTTCTCTTTCAGGAGATGGACTCCTGGTGCATGAGCTTCTGATGAAGATTTATGAAGAATTTTACCTGAAATTCCACAACTATAATAAACCATTTTGTATTTTCGTTGCGGGCTCTTTACAGATCTCAAGATCGCATCTGATTCAGATGGTATTTATTGGTCATAAACCAGTTAGCTCTAATGTTACGGACTGTCTTGATTAGCCGGGGTAGCCCGCGGCGCATTGATAAGGCCGGTACGGTGTGGGAGACACCGTATCGATACAATAGTAGGAATCTTACTGAATTCCAATAAGACAATTAATACTTCGGTGATATTAAGCAATATTCGATCTGATAAGTGTATCCAGAATAGAACACTTATGTGTACAGTGTACTATGCTGAGATGCCGGTTATTTTGACCCACAACGGCGATGAACGTGTTTAAAAAAACCAAAAGAAAGATCTGAAACATAGCATATATTTATAATAGCAAGTGACACGACATTCTTACCCAGATAAGTGACGAGATTGAGTTTAAAATGCTGCAACTGCGGAGTGTGACCCATAATGGCGCCCCGTTGGAGCCAGAGGCGTGAGTGGGGCGACGCGGGACCCAAGGTCTCGTCTAGCGCCCCGTACCAGATCAAAGATAAGGGGGCGGTTGTGCCCTGTAGGAAAAATAAAGAAATTTACAGATGGCATATTCTTCTCAAACGTGTGCTATTTATCCATATCCTCTTTTTCATACTCGTCATAGCTCCCTGTATCGCGGGTGCCGTGGACACACACATAGACAACCACAAATTACACAGAATCACGAGATAAATAAATGTAGGCCATACAAATACTTATCCCCCTCTGAGTGGCAATGTTATGGACAGACGTGTCGCTTATGACCACAACTTGTCCGTCGCTTGGGTTGATAAAAAAAGAAGTACAAAATATTTTGAAAATGCAAACATTTTAGGAATGTTCAATTAATTTACAATTATGATAATGGTTAAAACGGTAAACTGTCATTGGCAAGATACCAGGTTTTTCAATATACTAATTATAACTACAGGTATACTTTTTGATTTGTTAGTTTGCAATAAATGGTATAGATGGCATTCAATTGAATTTATTACTTTGAATTTATTCCCGGAACTAAGTAAGGTTTTAGCACTTATTTTACTTTAAAATATTAAAAGTACAAACTCTTTGCGACTTTATTATAAGTTTTTGTATATATATTCAACGCCTGAACAAGAGGAATAAACTTGACAAAAATGTAATAGCTGCCATCTATTGATTGTTTCAAGTATTATTAACATCGCATCGCGGGTTTGCTTGGTACCATCTATTGATCAGCGTCAAAAATCAAAATAAACGTCATAATTTGAAAAAAAAAAAGATATTCGTCACAGCATTCTCGTGCAATGTTGAAATAGCCTTTGTCAAATGCAGATGGTATGTTGGTTTTTTTAAAAGCATTGCGAATTGGCTCGTTGGTTAGTAGCAGTAAGCTCTGTGTGAAAGAGTTCGTCCAGGATAGTACTGCCACCTTACCTATTTCTGCCGCCAAGCTGTAATGGCAGCATTATTGTGTTCCGGTTTTGAAGGATAAGGGTGGTGGTGAAATTACAGGCACATGAGACTTGTCAACTTATGTCTCAGGGTGACGGGCGCAGTGGCAGTGCCCCTCAAATCTTTGCGATTTAAAGTTCTGAGTGGCAATGCAAATGTTATGGACAGGCGTGTAACCATCAGGCTCACGACTTGTCCGTGCCGTCACTTGATAATATATAAAAAAACACACTATCGTGTTAAGCCTATGAAATCTTGATAATGATTGGTCGTACTTTCAAGATGTAACAAATTCTGGACTTTTAATATATTTTAAACTTTATCCAGTTGGCATATCGTTGAAAGTGCAATACCTATTAAGAGTTACGACGTTTCGATTTTTTAATTTAATGTGCCGCTATCTAGCGGTCAATAGCTGAAAGACGACGACCGATTAACGCCTACGAGTGGTGTGGAAAATGTGGGTTGTTTACCGAATTCTGTAAAGAAAAAGTCGATCATATTGAAGCAGTATAAAGTTTGCTTTCGTTTCTTAAAGCCATGCTATGTTATGTTTCTTTACAGTTACACCTTGTCTTATTACTATGCCATAACGCGGTTTTAACTATACTTAATGTCTAGAGATATATTAAAAGTACCAGGATATAAGAATACATACCTTAGCAGTAACATTGACACGGACAGTCCAATGACCCCCATGTTCACCTCCTGGTGTCTTCACGAACGAAGTGACAATAGTGTGAGGGGGATCCTCGATTTTCTGTTCTCCAAATGTAACACCGTCGTGTCGGAGCCATCCGTACGAGGGCAGATTGTCGTTCTGGTCGCACCAATGTCTGTGACAGTGATATTTTTACAATAAATATATTATGTATAATAATAATTGTTCGTAAATTTAGCTGATGTTTTTAACCGACTTTCAAAAAAGTGGAGTTTCTCAATTCAACTTTTATCTTTTTTCGTGTGTATGTTACGCGATACTCCGATTTCTGTGAACCGATTTTGACAATTCCTTTTTGGTTCGAAAAAGGGTACCTCAGTATTGGTCCCATTTAAATTTGAAGAAAATATTTCACCTCTAAGGGTGCAATAAAATTTGGCAAATAGATGAAATTCCAGGAACTTTTGAGGTCGGTTTTTTTTTGGACATAAAAAAGTTATAATACATATACTTTATGCCTTTTTCCCTTCTGGGTAGGCAGAGACAACAGTCTTCCGCTTGCTACGGTCCTGACACACATCTTTCGCCTCATCAACACTCATCAATGCTTTCATACACGCTCGTCGGTTAAGGATGCTCTTGACCTGCCCCTTCTTTAGGATAGCCTCAATTTGGTCATAGTAAGTTTGCCATAGTCAGCCCATACAACTCACTAGCTCGCGCTCGCCTTATAAATCTGTTTCGTCAATCTTCTTTCATTCATTATCTCTACATGTCAGCACTATCTAAGCAAGAAAGTTATAATTATCTTGAAATTACTGGTTATTATAACTCCAAGCACAAGTCCGGTCGTGTATGGACTACTGCTGCCACTTGTGGGATGGCTCTGCTAAATACCAACTGGCCACCTTGGGTTTAATAGACAAGCGTGTCGAGAGGCTTATAGGTGACTCGAAATTAATAGAGGCGAAGCTGTAGAGCCTTGAACACCGCCGTAAAGTTGCCTGCTTATCGGTATTCTACGGGATATATCACGGAGAGTGTGCGATGGAATTGCATAATTTGATTCCGCCTTCCCCTTTCCATCATAGGGGGACTAGACGTGGGATGGGATTCCACCCCTATGTCGTGGATATTCCCAGGATTCCCACCAAGCGTTTCGCTTCCACATTTACATGGCGAGCGGCTAGAGAGTGGAATTCCCTGCCTGCGGACTTGTTCCTCGAACACTATAACTTGGATCTTTTCAAGGTGAGAGTGAATAGGCATTATTTAGATGTGCATGCTACATCGTCGACCTCACCATCACTTTCCATCAGGTGAGATGGAGTGTGCGCTTATTTTTTATACATAAAAAAAATCTATAAAATACTCCACTGAGATTATAATGCTAAAATCTAGTTGCAATGGCATTTGAATTCCAACAGAATGACAGTGATGGCATTCATTCATTCAATCACTATTTATCGATGTTGCTCCGATCGATGATTCAACCACCGAGTATGCCCTGAGGATACTGGATCCCAGCAGGCTGACTTTAATTCAAGTCGGAATCAAACCGATCGAGTCGCCCATCCGAGTCTCGAAATCAGATGGGTTTCCGAGCGAGAAGATGAACCTGATTCCTACTATATCTTTCTAATTTGTGAGTTAAATCAACTAATGTTCCGATTTCAAATGTCAAAAGTTTCCGATTGATTGATTGATCGAACGAGAATTATGGGCCTCGACTCAGAAGAGACGCAGTTTCCGATTGGGTGAGGCAATCAAAATCTAGCTGCTGATCTGCTAAATTGAAACCATCTCAGTTGTATGTATAGGATTTTGTACACACGCCAGAATAGTCAAGCTACACATTGACGTATCTTGTTCTGTTGCACTGTAGGGGATTGTTGAATAAAAATCTGTAGTCTGATGTGTTGTTGTCCGTACATTTGGTATTCTGCTAAAAGCAAAGAGTACTGGCTTGTCAGTGCTAGTAGTTGTAGTTACTATTCAACGTCCATTGCAATGTTTTGGTGTTCCGCTCTTCAATGGCAATAATGTTTAGTTATATATGTTTAATTTGAAGACTAAATTGCTGTTTAAACGAGATTATGTTTAGTAATTTCCATGGTAGCTTTAGTAACGCAGCATCGATATCGTTAGGTAGTTGTATTATGAATATGCCAACACTTACTTATTCCACTGAGACTCAACTACCATTGCAACTAGATTTTAATAGAATAAAGATGATTTAACTACGACTTCTGAGCCTGGCTCTTAAAAAGTGTAGTAGTGTTAGTTAGGTAATAACTTTAAATGGAGCATTATGTTTGTCCCGGAACAAGTGTTGTATGACTATAAGAGAGCAATGAGGTGTAAAACAACTTACCGGATACCCTTACTAGAGCCAACTTGGTACCACATTAGACCGAATAAAGGTGACCGAGGATCTCGACTCTTCATCCCCATGTAAACTCCTGGGCGGTAGGTACCCCAATAACGTTCCGGGACTTGTAAGCCACTCTCCTGGACCACCTGAACAAAATAATTAAAAACAAATAATAATAGAAACAAACAGTACAAATGAGTTTATATTGAATTGTGTTCTTTAAAATCCACTCTCTGACATTGAAACACACAAGAACACACACACGCACGCAGGCACACACGCACACAAGCACGCAAACACGAGCCTGCCCGACAAACCCGTCCGAAAGCCTAGATATCATGTGGGCCCTCAGGCCATTTAGGTTATTGGAAACAAATGTCTTTTTCGCGGTGCCTTACAGCTCCGTCACCAATGTGGAGATTTGGTACTGGACTTAAGAGTTGATGGCTTAGCGGTGGCAACCGCTAGTTGTGCAATGCACAGTGGGAAGTGAGCGTGCTTACAGCTCCAGTACCTATCTGGAAAATAGGGAGGGTACTGTACGTGCACCCGGGACGACTCATTCGAGGCCCTAGCCTCTCGAAGAACCGTATGAAGTCAAGTGACAGAGGTCTGTGACAACCCTGTACACTGGCAGATCTGGGGTCAGAACCTGAACTTTAAAAGTTTCCTGTGCGCGCACAGGTCATAGTGCCCTTCTCGTATACCCCAAGGGTTGGTAGGAAAGGTCACTATGGTCAAAACTAATGCAGAATGATATGGGGCTGATCTCAGGCAGATCCAAACAGTATATGTAAACAAACTTTATTTTTCATATTAATTGGTTCAACCAATCAAAAGTCGCAACGTGCCGGCAACATATTTACATAGTAACACATGTTTTCTTAACTTGGTCAATTTTTTTCATAATTTCATGCTTAATTCGAGTTATAAGTAGGAGTTTGGACATTCATAACTTTCTAATTAGTGTAAAATACAATTTCTTATACAAAAATCTACGTAAAAACATCAAGAAAAGATAGAAACATGTCGTTACGTGTGCTTACCTTTTCGTCATCGAATGGAGTATTTACCCTAGTTTCCAGGTATCCCAGGATACCTACATAGACAGCTATGCCTAGGAAGATAAAACCTAACATAGTTTTCCATTTAGAAACTAGCTTAAAAGTCTTCATCGATGTCGATACCTCACTACTTGCCGAACTACTACTCGACTCATTGTTATTTCCAAGTTTATGTTGCAAAGTAACAGTTTTTCTTTGCTTAACCATTTTAAACACAATCCAGGCACATTTATCTACATATGTTGAAAACTGACGTGTTAATTTAGAGGAAAAAACTAATTTTCGATGTTTTTCATTCGTCGACAAACTACACTGCGAAACGTCAATAAATACTGTAGGTACAGTGGACAACGCGCTGCGTTTTACACTTTGGCCTATTGATTTTTGTTGTCATACGATAGAGTTTAATGAAATCGTAAACGTAAAACAAGACAAGACATGCCGCAGTCTGTACAACATATTATGACATTTTTACGGCAGTGTTGCCAAAGTTATTAAATTGAAAATTATATTTCGTCGACTTTGAAAACCTTGTAAGTCTGTTTTTTGGCCACTATCTCTTTTTTGTTCTTTAAGCGCAATATCCAACAATCAAAGTATAAAGTATAATTTCTAGACAACAGGTGTTATTAAAATGATTACACTTTAATATTGTTATAAAATAAAGGCACAGTCATAGATTGACGAAAGGATTGACATAGGTATTATAAAATTATTTCTGAAGTTAGCCGACGATTTATCACATTGAAAGTTACATTTGAGCTGGAAAAGTTACATTTCCTTTTCTTTAATAAAAACAAAGTATTGCTTCTACTACATACGCGTTAAGATCACTTTGTCAAGCATAATGTTGTTTCGTTAAAAACATTACTCAAGAAACAAAAATCAAACTACGAAGTAAGTATGCTCAAGAAAAATCTAGCTTTGACTAGTGACTAGTAGATTTAATTTTGTTTGCGCCATGATTAAGTTGCTTTATTGCCTAATATATGTGCGTTTGTAAATTATTTAGGAGTTTAGTTCTCAAAAGTTAAAGTTACGTCATGTTACGCGAGAGCATTAAAAGTTACGAAAAATATAAAAAATGTAACCATTTGGCAACACTAACTTAGGACCGAGTAGTCGTTTGAAAATTTTCGTTCAAAAACCACATTAATCTCAACTTTATTATACTCAAAGAACTTTTTTAATTTTAATAATATGATTATAATATGTTTAATATGTGAAAATTATAATATGATTATATTATAAAATATAAGTATAATTATAAATATAATAAAAATGTTCATTTACTTTAACTGAGGCCTAGTTTACAATTCAGAGTTAGAAACTCCTTATAAGTAAATATATACTCGTGCTAGGAGTCCCGCTCCCCCCGAAGGGGTTCCCGCCTTGTCGTGGCGGGGGGGCTCTAGTAGCCGTGGTCGATTTCATCCCACGGTGAAGCTAAAAGTAACCCACGGGGCCGGCCGATGGTGCTAGGCTGGCCCGAGGAGGAGGGCGTTCCGCGCGGGGCTCGTGTGGCCAGCGGGACCGCGCGGATGCGCGAGGAGGAGGGTCGCGGGGGGAGAGACGTGTCGGTGTGTCGTTGCCGCTCGTCCTGTCCTCCGCGACCCTAGCGGGGCTGCACCGCTTTCAATGATGCAGTGGCGGCGGGGCAGCGGGGGAAGAGACGTGTCGGTGTGTCGTTGCCGCTCGTCCTATCCTCCGCGGCCGAACGTGGGCGGTTGGCCCGTGGTGGGCGCTCCAAGGGACTCTCTTCGGAGAGTCCGCGCGGAAGCGCGTTAGGTGTTGCGGCGGAGCCTGCCATCAGATCCGCCACGGGGGCTAGGGGAGCAGCCACTGAACTTCACAGTTGAGTGGATGCTGTCCTGGCCCCCCATGGCCCCTGGGTAGCGGACTCGGGGGAGTTCGTTGATGCCCGGGATGGAAGGCTCGTCTGGTGTTCGGCGAGCCTCACATTCGGAGTCGGGGGACCGATGTGTCTCCCTTCTCGAGGAGGGGCTGCGCAGGGCGCGGCCAGCCGCTGGTGGGGGCGCGGACGAATGCAACAGCGTACCCGTACCCCCACCTACAGCGGAGAGGAGGAACACTCCGGGGGTTTAGTGCGGTCGGGCTGCTCCCCTTCAGAGTTCAGCCCAGTCCCACATAACCCCGGCTCTGCCCCCGCGGGGCCGGGGTATCTGTAAGCAGATTCCCCCGGATTAACAAAAAAAAAAAAAAAAAAGGAGTCCCGCTCTTCCACATTACAAACACAGGAATATCTAGCGTACTTGATTTTACTTAACAGTGATTTAAGATTAAGTGTATAATGAATTAATGAATGAAGAAGTGAGTGTGTGTGTTTGCATGTAATAGTGAAATACGCATAAGAGTATTAGAGTTACCACAGGCATATATCTAGAAAGTAACAAAGTGCAAATGTATCGTTTTGGAGAATAGTTGATTCCACGGACTATAAAGGTACATTCAAAAACGATTCAGTTTCGTCATTTTATTACAATTTACGTTTTTTTTAAAGTAATACTTATTAAGTTTATTAAATTTGTAGAGTAAGGCAGATTTTTTCGAGTACTGTTTTCTTGCAAAAGTTGTATTTATTTGTTTGTAAAGGACTTTTATTTCTAGAATCTCTAGATTCGGATAGGGATTTCATGAGGAAAACAAAGATATATGATTTGTATCGTAAAATCTAAACCTAATCAGAATTCTATACATTTTCCTGGTGCACTTGCAAGCGAAAATGCATTTTTTGCAATAATAAATGATTATGATACCTCTTAAGAGATTCATTCTTAATTTACCGCCGACACTAGACGAATGAACTCTGGAACATGGCAAGTCAAAAGCAACAAACAAAATATACAGGTTAAACATGACGTAATCGTTAAGTATGCCCAGGAGATTACTCCGTAAATATAAGAAGAATCAAAAACCTTTAAATTGATATCGAAAGTACGCTACTTAGTGAGTAAAACGATATCTTTTTCAAACTAATTGTTCGGTACGGCTGTACTCAACGAGTAGTATTAATCTGCTCATTGTATAAAATACTGCGTTATATTTGTGTAAATACTTAAATACTTTAAGATTTATTTGTTGTGCAAAATATTATGCTAATTTGTTCTAATAGTCTTAAGTGGTAGAAATAAAGTGTGTATGGTCAAAATGATATGGTCAATCTGGTCAAAATGACCATATCGAGGTGACACGCCTACAAACATCGCCACAGTGACATGGCGATCGTTGTACATACAAGATCTCTCGTAAAACGTGAAAATGCCAAGTTGTAGCGATGCACCTTGTAAAAATTGGAGTGAAAACAAAAATTTTAAAACCATTGAGATAATATTCCACCGGTTGTTTGCATTTTTAGTAACTATTTCTATTATTATTCAATGTTTTCTTTTTGTCTCCATAGAAATTTCTAGACTCATTTGAGTCTAGAAATTTCTAGAAGATAGTGATGTTCATTTACGAAGACTGATGTTTATCGACAATAAATGTTTACTGAAATGTTTGAATTCTTACTATGGTTTTTGTAATTAAAGTCCATAAAATATCGAAAAGCAATCACGTTAAATTGATTTCTTTTATTTTATTATTATTATTATTATTATTACTAAACATTTTATTTCGAGTAAATTTAACACAACTCCAATTTCGGACAACCGTTTCAATTTCATGTCAATTGGGATGTTGCTGTTACTTGAAGAAAAATTTATGTGTTTTAGATATTTAAATTCCATTATACTCGTAGATTAAACGTAGAGTATTTTTAATTTTTAAATTTTTCCAATGAGTTCAAAATAAAAGAAGGTTGGATTGAAGCTGCAGGAAAATCGAAAAATTGGTTTTCTTATTACTATTTCTGACTTTGTTTCAATTTCCATAGCAAATGCATTTAAAAAATATGTAAAATAAAATCGGTTTTATTTTACTTGTGCATGCAAAATAATTTAGAAACAATTATAGAAAATTACATAAATTCTTAATAAAAAATACAACATAATTTAATTTATTAAATTCATTGATGGTTCGAGTTTACCCTTGACATTGACAGTGCCAGTGTCAGCAACCCGTGGTAACGTATAATGGAAAATTGTCACTGGCGACGATCGCCATATTTTTTATATTGTTCTTATAAAACTGATACTGGTCCAAGTCTAGTGGGCGCCATTAAGAAAATAATAATAAGAATTTATTTTAATATATTAATTTAATAATACACCAGTACCAGTGTAGATATAGTATGAAAAATGGAATATTTTTTTTAATATTAAAAACAGCCACACGGTTTCCAACTATCGATTAGGAAGGACCACATCACTCGTTGAGTAGCGTCAATTTAAGGTTAATAAGGTTAACAATTCACGGAGCGGTTTCCATCCGCGCCCGCCGATGCTGCTAGACAGCGGTTTTATTTCAATACTCACCCTGCAAGTTTGTACGGGCATGTAGCTACCGCGGTTGCGGGCACGAAACCGTTGCGATTGCGGAACGGACCGCGAAGTTAGTGGGAGTTAATTGCAAGTCGCGCGGTTAATAGAGCACTCACCCTGCGTGCGCCTGAACCGACCGCCAAAGTGTGCGGGCGACGACGGCCGCCAAGCGCACAGGTCATCGCGTCCTGCCGCTTCTACTAGTACCCTGCCGCGGCAACCGCGAACAACCGTCACCACTACAGGCGTAAAACGCGCCGTGAAATGTGCTACTAATTTTACATACTTAACTGTTACATTCTACAGATGCCGCGGTCCCGCGGCAGACGCGGGTGAAAGCCGCTCCGTGAGTTTTTAGTATAACGAAAAATGAGTTTCAGCGCCATCTAACATGTAATAGTTAGCTATTATATATTAGTAGTATTTTTACTAAAACGCCACCTATTGGTGAATGGCTGAACCAGGATGAAAAAAATACTGAAATATTGTAATATAACTCTTATTCAAGTGACTGTAAGTGTGGGCCCCTTCGACAACTCACACTTGAATGAGGATTATTTAGGACTGTAGAGAAAATGCCTGGTTGAGAATTCTTCTTAAGCTAATTGATCTTGCTTGGATCGCGGTCAGATTTGGAATGCCGTCCCGCTCCCAATGCTCCGTCTTTTATATTATTGTTGGCCTGCCATGCCGCTCGCCTCTTTTCAAGCGTGCGAGCGGGACAGCACCAATGTAGCAGCGGAACAGCACCAATGTAGGAGAGGGATGGGAGAACTATAAAAAATCCAAGCAAGACCCGCCTGCCTCTCATTTATTTACCAAATTCAACATGATTAAGAACTTAAACATAATTAATATGTACAACAATAACAAATCACATAATAAATCACTTGGGCGCGAACACGTTTTCGTCCTGAACAGTAAGTTTAATTGTGTTACATTTTAAAATTGTTTTATGTCGTTTTCACGTTTTAAGCCCTACCCAATCAAAATCTTTAAGTTATGGTAGTAGATAATAGAGCGTAAAGTTTGAATTGCACACAAGCTAAAAAGTGGCGACATCGGCACCCGAGCTTACATATCGTCATTACATATCTCACCTTTTTTTTCTATGTTAGTTTCCCTGCTATGAGATTTACGAAGAAAAAGGACAACGAATTTATAAAGATCCAAAACATGTTATTATTATCCAATTGTAGAATAGTTTTATCGTAGATTAATGAAATATGTATTCATACATATGTAATAACTGATTCCTGGCACATAATAAATAGTATCGTATGCGACCACTAGATGGCATTGTATTGTACAGAATATTGATAATTAAACTTTGATAAGTAAACAAACCTGTTTGGTTAAAATTCTAAAGCAATCACTCGAATAAATCGAACTTTTCTAACTATATTCATTTGAATAGCATCGTAAAATCGCATTTGAAAAATGGTAGTCCAAAAGTGAGGTTATTATTCATTTATACTTCTATGACTTGCCTACGGTTGCATAGTGCTGTTCGAAAAAAAAAACATTCGGTTCAATCAATTAAAGTTTAGTAAACGATTACTAAATCGAACTTTCAATCGCAATCGAACGGGTATCTAAGTGTAAGGATTTGAAGGAGGATTTAAATTGAAATTTTAAATATGCTTATATAGGTTATGAAAGGAAAACCGCTAGTATGACTCAATTGAACAAATCGATTCATTCAATTATTTAATCGATTTGTAGGTGGCGTTACAATTGGCCATCACTAAACCGTCTATGGTCGGGTCAGTGACTTATTTGTTTACTTTTTGTTAAAAATGGATTGAAACGAAATTTTAAAGTTGAGTATTTTCAATCAGTTTTACGGCTCAATTGTACAATACCAACACTCGAGTTAAGAGTTGAAATTGATATGGTGAATAGACTACATAGTTATTAATCTAATCCTAAAATATTAACTTACGGAAAGTCGTAGTTTTGGTAATAAAAATTCCCCCTCCCCCTCCACCATTAAATTCGAGTGCCGTGTTGGTATTGTACAGTCCTACCGCAATGGCGAACTGACCCGCAATAAAGGTCCTACCTGGGTCCTACAGAAGATTTGTTTGATCTTGACAAGTCGTTCAGGTGCATATGACTTTTTTTTAATAATAACGCACACACTCAACATAAAAACCCTGTATAGCGGGTGCCATGGACACACAGATAGACAACCACAAATTACACCCAAACTCACGAGAGAAATAAACGTAGGCCACACAAATATTTCTCCCGGCCCGGAAATCGAACCTGGGACCTCTGAATGGCAGTCCGTCATGGTAACCGTTCGGCCACTGAGGCAGTTACTTAGTTTGATAAAGAGTAGCGGCTATTGGAACACATTTCGCATTACTGTAAACTTACACGAAACTAAATCCTTAGCTATTTTCAAAATGAGAGCTAAGGAGCACTACGTATCCACTGTTTCATCCATTTTATAGGTATTATATTATGAAATATGAATTCATCTATATTGTTTTTTTTTTGTTACATAATTTTGTGTGCACGTACCCGCTATTGTAATTAATGTGTCCTATATTTAGGTCTGCAGGATGAAATTTCTTTTAGAAATAAGCAGTACCTACCTTTTGTATGTGTTCTCCTTTTTCATAAATGACACTTGTGTTTTCCTGCACAATAAATGATTAAAAAAATAAATCGATTGGAAATACTCAACCCTACAATTCGTTTTAACCATAACTTCTGGGCCACCACAAGTACACGGTATTCCATTTTGTTTTATAGTATTAGTCATCCTTTTATTTATTATTATGTTAAGCGCATATTAAACAAAACATTCATTATGAGAATCTTGACAATCTTCGATGTCGACAGTTATCTTATCGTGGATTTTTTTTCAACTCGTTTCATGACCTTGGATTAAAATAATATAATGCGGCCATTGATACGGTACGTCTACGGCAGCACAATTTTCAGAATCTGCTGCGAAGGCAAAGGTATTTTTAAGCTACCATTGCAATTCAAAAACAGTTAAAAATTTCAATACACATATATTCTAACCGAACATTGTTATTATTTCCTAGGGAAATCCCGTAATCGAATATACAAATAGATACAAACTGTTTATGTGGCAATGTTTTATTTTTAATGTTGCCATTTTATTATTTTACCCCAGATGTAACCTTCAAAGTGGACACTTAGGCAGCGCTGCACTACTAATTTTCATACAATATTTAGAAGCGCAGCTGCAGCGCCAGTGATACGCACGTGATAAATTTGCAGTCACACACACTTTGTGAACTAAAAATGAACTGAAGCGCTGCTGACGCGCGGCTGCCGCGGAACTGCATCGCTTTTACAAGCGTTAAATTTGAAAGTGCCCTAAGTTTTCTGTGACACTGATCTTTAAACCGTTGTGTTTATATAAGTCATAAGTTGAGTAGTGTTGTTTGTATGTTATCGATCCGCCTTATTTATACGGATTTTAATGTGTCAGGTGGAAGTATCTCTAATTTATCATCTATATCATGGACTAATAACTCAAGACGACTGTTAATCCCGACACAAGACAGCAAAGTCGGGTATTTAGTATCTGTGGGTACAACAGATGTCGCGACGAGTAAAAAAATAGCTATTTTTGTAAGTGGTTTTTTTACATTGACTAGCGGCAATTTAACAAAGTTACTCTAATTTCTAGTGATACCAAACAAAACAAATAGATGGCGCTTATTGCTTAGAATTTTGTGAATGGTGCCGGTTAACTTTTTATTTTGTTTAGGATTAGTGCCATATAGGCAGATATCAGGAAGCGTTAATTTATAAATTAGTTCGTAACACACAATGCCATCTATTAACCTGCATATTTGCAAAGATCAGAAAATAATCTTAGCTCATGATCATAGTATATCATATTCATCATTCTCATATTCAGATAAATAAAATAATGTATCAGGAATCCAATATTTATTTGTGTATCGATTTTGATGATTCTTTTTGTGTGGAAAGGGGGGTACCTCAGTAGTGGTCTCATTCAAATTTGAAGAAAATATTCCACCTGTAAGAGTGACAAATTAGGAGATGAATCCGGTAGATTGGATTTCACCTGCTTTCCGTTAACTGATTTCAATAAAACTAGTGTTAGGTCACGGAAAAATTCCATTTTGAAAAAATCATATTTTTCAGAAAAATAAATGTTTTTATTTTTTGTTTGAATTGTTTTTATGTTTGTTTCCGGATTTTTTTTGCAATATTTTTCACATTTGACGTTGACACCTGTCAAAATTTGATGCTACTCAATGAAAACTAAGGAGCCATTAAAAAGGTTTTGTTCGCTGCTGTGAAACCATTTTAAGTCGCGTTTTTCTCTAATTGGCTTTTAGCTATACAATATTGTTTTATAATTCACGCAAAATAAAACTTAAAAAAGATATTTATAATAATAATAATAACGCACACTTAACATAGCCCCGCACTTCAGTCTTCAGTACTGGCAACATTGATAACTATTTTTGATAAAATTACTCACTCACTACTCAGTAATCTGCTGCGTGATTGTGATTGAATAATTACATATTGTATCAAGTTACGTAGTATCTCCTATTAGTTTGTGATATCACGTAAAATTAATTTCATGCACAATAATTAGTTTTCAAATAGTGGAATAAATTAATTAAAACTTTTCCAATAGAAGTTATATATTTATATCGGTAAATTTATTTCGAGGTAAAGGCAAACTAAACATAAACAATGGAAAATCATTCGGTCAGCTTTTGGTCAAATATACAAGAGAGAACATGCGTTTTGTGGGAAACAAGCAGAGAAAGTGACTGTGAGTTCCATGTGGGTATGGACAACCAGGATAAAGGGATTATCAAGGTAAGAAATGTGTTTCTATAGTCTGTCTTTTTTGATAATCTCAGTACAGAGTACAAAAAAAAACCGGCTCAACTGTACATTACCATCGCACGAGTTGAGAGTTGAAATTAATATGGTGAATAGATTACATAGTTAGCAGTCTAATCCTAAAATATTAGCTTTAGGAAACTCGTAGTTTTGAGAATAAAAATTATTTAAAAATTCGAAAATAAATGATAGGAAGCAGGTTTTGTAGGTTAGGAAAGCACAGCGTTTGGTTGCTGCAGTATTTTTTTTTTTAAATAACGCAAAAAAGAAACATTTTCGAAAATGTTAATTTTTTTGCGTTATTTCAAAATATTTTCGCAGTATTGAATTAAACAGCATAAATCAATAAGCAATTGTAAATTTAACATTGAAATTTACTATAATTGGTATGTAAGCGTTTATTTTTGAACAACTATTTTTGTTGCATAAAAATAACGAAACGCAAAGAGCACGCCATGTTATTGTTTACTGTTTGATGTATTCATCAATTAGGATTTTGCGGTTTCGCCTGGTTTTAGGTTAAATTTAGTTTCTCACATAACACAGGAAGAGGGAGGGGGTCCTTAACTCCCCACTCACGCGGGCTTTTTTCCCGCTAGGGGTTCGGGGGGAGGGGTTTACCCCGATCTTTGGTGCGAAAACATGATTTTTGGAGGTTAATTTTTTCGAATTTTCAAAAATTAATATCTCGAAAACTGTTAACGTCCTAACTTTGAAACTTTGCACGAAGGGTCCCCTCCCCTCCCCGCTTCCCCCCAACCACCTCCCACCCCTCAAATCGTGCAATGGTAATGTACAGTCCTTCCCTTTTAATAAGATTTAGGCGCTATTTATAAAAGATTTTCTTCAAAATTAAATGGGACCACTATGGAGGTACCTCTTTCCAACAAAAAAAGAATCATGGAAATCGGTGCACAAATACCGGAGTTATAGCGTAACATACATACAAAAAAAACATACAGTCGAATTGAGAACCTCCTCCTTTTTTTTGAAGTCGGTTAAAAACGGAGTAAAATGACAGTTCATTGCGCAAGTATTGCCCGCTTTGGAGCAGCTAGTGATTGCAGTCGACAAAATAATCTATCGACTATCGACTGAATGTTGGTCACGCTTATGCAATAAATACCCGAACTTGTTTCATTTTAACCATTCTCGACCCATTATTCATCCAATTACTGGGCACGAGTTCATTTGAATTGTCAATTTTTGTAAGTTCATACATAGGTAAGTACGTACACTGTAGTTAGAAATGTTTATGAAAAATACAAAGAGGAGACATACTTTAAAGTTTTTCATTTTAACTCAACATAGATACTATCAAACCAACTGTCAAAATAACAATAAAAAAGGCAATAACACAATTAGTAATAATTAGAACGTCGTAACATTCATATTTCAGTAATGTTTGGCAAAATTTTATCCCTTTAGGCCTGTTGGTCCCACTGCTTGGTTCCACTAGTGGGTCCAGTCCGATTTTCAAATATTCATGGTTCCATTGCTTAACACAAGTGGATTTGTGAATATTGTTCTCCCCATTTCAGAGTACAGATACTGGCCGCACTAACACTTGATATATTATTTATGTAGCGGTCATAATTATCAAATGTATTGATGTCGTTGTCATTTAAATAGTCAATACGAGTGAAATTGTACCTAATAATTTAATTAGTAATATTTGCGGAAATGGAGGGCAAATTTTATCATCTTTCACAATCTATGGATAAAACTATCGATAACAACTACATAACTATTTAAAATTTTATGAAAACTGGCAACCCTACAAATGTCATTTTACTCCATCTTAAAAAAAGACAGATTATAGTTTTTAATTTTAGAAACTACCTTAAGAAATTGTTGCTTGATGTCTCAAAAG
Source organism: Hyposmocoma kahamanoa (assembly GCF_003589595.1). Classification (NCBI taxonomy): domain Eukaryota; kingdom Metazoa; phylum Arthropoda; class Insecta; order Lepidoptera; family Cosmopterigidae; genus Hyposmocoma; species Hyposmocoma kahamanoa. The sequence continues at coordinate 445,748 of NW_020653777.1, forward strand.
CCATTTTTTTCTTTAGAGTGCGGTATAAAGATTAAATCATTTGCGAGTAGACCCATGAAATAGCAACTACTTTGCCACACTAGTAATTGCAGGTTGTCTCGATCTTTATTGTTTGAAAGAAATATTGTAAATGGTTAATGTACAAATCTTTATTTACAAAGAGTATTAGAGTTTCTTGCTCGTTTTTCGCAAGAAATCTGCCTTACGAGTGAACACTAGAGTTTAATAAATATGACGATTGCAAGTGTAATTTGCTTACCTGTAAAATAAAGAATATTTCAGTTTGAAACGTATTGTCAAAGACAAAGGGGAACCACTTCTTATTTCTACGTCTTCAATTATGGTACTCTGACGCGTAGATCAAATTTGTATTATCATTTTATCACTTTTTTTAGTTCAACGTACATTTCTCCCTCAATACCTCTGTGATACGTTATTAAAATTTTAAAAAGAAAATCCTGATATTTTTGTCGTCTTGTTGCGCCATCTATCGATTTTATACTGAACTAGTTACTGAAAATATATTGTAATAATGCTCGCTATAAAAAAAAAGAACATCAGTAACATTGTTTTTTTTAATACATTAAACTTTTTGAACGATGTTTTAGGAGTGACTTTGTCTGTCAATACAACTATATCGGTAACGTAAATGATCTTAAGTCCACACTTTGGAATTTAGATGTTTTTAAAAACATTGCTTTAGAATCATTGACTTACAAATAAATGGACGACGGGTCTAATACAAGAACCACAAAAAAAATGTCCCAAGTCAACCTATTTAAACGTAGTGACATGTAAAGGAATATGAAAAAGCTAAAACGTTGAATTTGAATTGTAATGTCATCGCAGTACTACATTGACTTACAAATAAACTGTCTAATTTTACTTGCTTCGCTGTCAGTCGAACAAACGAAGACTAAAGCGTGAATGACGCTCTGTATACGATTTTAACGCCCTATAAGTTCGGACACTTTTTAGCGCGGACCCGACGTCCATATAATTGTAAGTCAATGTTTAGAATGCCAAAAATCACGCAATGGTAAAATACATTAAAGCGTGAAACACACAGAGCGGGTCGGGTGCGGGTCGGGTCGCGATCGCGGCGTATCTAATTCCGTGTATTTTGTCGAGTGTACGAGTATAACCAGAAATAGACACGAAATAAAGGCCATCCATCCTGTAACTCTTCAGACAAATGGGCCTTAAATCTTAAATTTCAACTCTCGTTTGCGCTGAAATCAACAATTAGGAGACTGAAATAAGAGATAATATCTTTAACTATGGGGGGGCTGTTTCATTCGGTGGTATGGGAAAACAGCAAAACATCTAATTACAAAACAAACGGAATCACATTTCGTCGGTAATTAAATATCAAATACGTAATTTTGCAATTTTCGTCCATTACAGCAAAGCTCACGTTAAACTGGTCGATTTGAAGTGAAACAATTGACGACCGACACCCGTCAATTGTTTCGAATTCGGGCTGGCCAATTGGAGCGCAGTTATCATCGTAATGATTTGGCAGAATAGTTTTCAAACATATTAAATGACATTTCGTCTCTATTTCTGGTTATATACTCGATGGTGTACTTACATGGTGCGTCTGGCCCGCGCCCACGCTCGGTGTGTTGTCATCCATATTAATACACGGAATTAGGCCCGCCGTGGTCACGACCCAACCACAATTTTTATTACATAATTAGGTACCTTTTTTTTAATAAGAGTTGCAGCGCTACAGCTTAAATCGCAAAGATCTGAGGGGCACTGCCTTTGTGCCTGTCACCCTGAGACATAAGTTGACAAGTCCCATGTGCATGTAATTTCGCCAGCAACCTTACCCTTCAAAAACTGGAATTGGCAGCAGAAATAGGTAAGGTGGCAGTACTTCCCTGGAGGCACTCTGTCACAAGGACCTCTACTGCTACTAAAATATTTGATCTGTTCATTTAATATAATGAAGTATTATTTATCACTTGAGTTTATGTATTATTCGGCCGCCGCGTAGACCAAAGACAAGCCAGTCTCGCCCGCGCGGCTGGAACGCTCATTTAAGTTAAACGTAAATAAACAAATAGAGCGTATTTTGCCATGACAGTTAGATGTACTCGGTCTCCGCGCGGCTGCTGCGGCGAAATTCGTGTCGTATAAATGCGCTTTGAGGGTACCATCTAGTACTACTATGTAACAAACAGCTTAAATTCACTATTGGCGTGATTTTCATTTACAGGCCCATAAAACGATATTGGCCTCAGCATCGCCCGTGTTCGACGCAATGTTGTTCGGTCCAATGGCCGAGCAAAGTCCAATTCTTGTCACTGACATGGACGGAAAAGTTTTCAAGGGATTAATGGAGTAAGTACTCGTAAAGGCGGACGTGTAAACCGATATTTGCGCCCTGGCCATGTTGTTGTTTACATAGTCTGTCTTTTTTGAAGACGGATTAAAATGATTTAAGTAAGGTTGCCAGTTTTCATAAAATTTTAAATAGATATGTAGTTGTTGTCGATAGTTTTATCGATAGACTGTAAAAGAAGATAAAATTTTGTCGAAAAGCACTGAATTGTGAATGTTACAACGTTCTAATGATTACTAGTTGCGCTATTCTTTATTCTTATTATTAACAGTTGGTCTACTAGTACCGAGTTCAATTTTTATTCGTATACATTTTAACAAGAATAGTTGCATTCGATGATCTATATTGAATTCAAATTAAAAACTTTAAGTATGTCTCCTCTTTGTATTTTTCGTAAACATAGTTGTTGGTGACCCTGTCCCAATCCGCCTCAAACGGACCAGAAACTGTCTTCGGTATCCTTCTTTTCTTCAATGAAACTCCTTTGAAACTTAAATCTTCTGATTTATTGATTCAGGAGGTGGACTGTATTTCCACAAAACTTATTTCTATGTATAACTGACTTATCGAATATCGAACGCGACTGAACATGATTACAAATGAATTACGAATAAGACAATGACAATAATTTTCCCTTATATTTATACCGATACGGTGTCTCCCACACCGTACGGGCCCTGTCAATTCGCCGCGGATGCCGCTCGGCCAATCAGAGCTCCTGAATTACTTATTATTGCTGTGACAGGCCAGACACGTACGGCCGTCCGTAACAATACTTCTAAATACAGTGTACGTATGAATTTACAAAAATTGACAATTCAAACAAACTTGTAGTAGTAATTGAATGAATAATGGGTCGAGAATGATTCAAATGAAACAAGTTCGGCTATTTATTCCATAAGCGTGACCAATATTGTTCAATCGACAGTCGATAGAATAAATTGGAAGTCCACTTGGTCAAAGCAAAGCAAAATGGAATGTATTGTGCAATTATTAGCGACCTAAACAGGGGCGTCACGTTAATCCGCCAACTATGGGTAATATCTTTGGTAAACATTCAATATTATCTGCCAGGCTAGCTCATTTCCAATAGGTATGTATACTGTCACGTCTGTCCACAGGACTGTACCAATACTCTTTGACAAAATTCAACACGAAAACAAAGCACTATCAATAGTGATAACCTTATCAATAACAATATATTGATAAAATAAACTTATCAACAGTGGAATAGGTAGTTGCTGTGAATGTTCTTGTCTATAGATTGAAGTCGTTGCCTACCCATGTGTTTTGCAGTTCTTTTATCCTATTACCTATTATAAAATTCATGATATAAAGTGTATGTATTTCGTGTAATTTATGTATTTATTTTAAATCATATAATTTGTTATAATGTATTAGCTCCTTCCAAACTTAGCTATCCTGTTCATTTTTCCTTTCTGTTTTCTTTTTTCCTAACCTTTTATTTTGACGTTGGCGCAAAGTACATACATACCTAGACTGAAAGAAAGTGTTTTATATAACAAAGTTTCGTTTTGTTACATAAATGCACACTTTTATTAATTCAAACAAATTTTGACAGTGACTATAATAAGTTAATTTGTGGTAAAAAATGAAATAATTGAAGCACTTTGGTTATCCCTTTTTTTTTCAGTGTATTCTAATACCATTTATTAACAATAAAAAAGCAATGAAAGCTGAATATATTTGAAAACATAACAATAATTAGGATTCTGGTCCCATCGAGTATATAACCGTCTCAACATTCAAGCCATACATTTGCATATCGATAATGACTAATCGATAGATTATAGTACAACACTAAAGAAATCAACCATTTGTAGCGTTCAATTTTTATTTAAATATGAACGTTCATTCTATAGTTAGGGCAGCTTTTTTCCATCCTCTAAGATCTGTCATTTAATTTGCTTGAAAACTATTCTGCCATACCGTTACGTGTTTCCTTCAACCAATTTAACTTGAGCTTTGCTATATTGGACGATAATGAAAAAATACATATTTAATTACTTATTTATTAAATGTGATTCTGTTTGTTTTGTAATTAGATGATTTGCTGCTTTTCTCACACCAACGAATAGAACAGCCCTCCATTATTAGAGATTGTATCTTTATTACAATAAATACAGATATTTTTGGAATATACGGAGACGTAGGTTAGTCATATACACAAGATACCTTTTGGTTCTGAGCATTCCGCGGCGGTCGCAGAAACAAAATATTTTATATCGGAACTGATTTTTTTTAATTGGTGACAAATACCGCCCTTTATTCAATTTGTGGATTACTTTTCTTGTATTTAAAATATGAACTACTTTCGAAGTAAAGATGAGTCACTTTAGATAACGCCATATCTAAATACCTACACAGCCTAAATTATTGCTATCGCATGCTGTGACGTTCCTTAGTATGATTCACTAATTAATGTGTAATACTTTCTTTGTGAAATATCCTAAATAAATAAAAAGAGTTCCTTTTGACCATAGTTTCAAAATGTCGCTGATGTCCCGAAAACTTCAAAAATTATTATTTCGGAAATTGTGCGGAGTTACAGTTAGTACATAGGGCGCACTATAAGTTTCCGGAACTGGCCACTTACATAAACAATATTTAAAAGGTAATGACAACATTTGAAAATGGAACTCTTTGGCTGTAGAATACAGTTTGTTTCATCTGACTGTCACTTGTTTTTACATTGAGGCGTCATTTTAGAAATTGGTTGTCTACATCACCATGGATTTAACTCGCGAAAATTTTCGTAGTATGATTTTTAAGTGTAATTTAACAGCTCAGCGGAGCTTCGCTCAGCTTCAAACTGGTTTTGGCGATGAAGCACCATACAAGACGACTATTTATAGCTGGTTAGCAGAATTCAAACGCGGTCGTGTGAATCTCAGTGACGAATTTCGTGATGGTCGCCCGTCCACTGCTGTGAACAACAAAACATCGATGCTGTGCGCCGTATGATCAAAACAGACAGGCATGTGACATACCATGAGATTCGGGCATCTTTAGGCATAGGCATCAGTCAAATACAATCAATACTACACAAACATTTGGGTGTGAAAAAGCTGTGCTCTCGGTGGATCCCACACAATTTAACTGAGGCTCAAAAAACGGATCGCGTCAACGAAGGGGCGTCAAATTTGGTGTGGGACATAGTAACAGGTGACGAAACATGGATTCATAGTTCCTAAAACAAAGCAGCAACCGAGCGTATGGGTCTTTCGAGATGAGCCGAAACCAACCAAAGTGGCGCGCGTACAAAGTGCCTCTAAACGGATGATTGCTTCTTTTTTAATAAAACTGGACACGTGGCTACTGTTGCTTTGGAGAATCGTTGTACCGTGAATAGTGTTTGGTACACGATTAATAACGAATTATCGAATAGTGATTGGTACACCATTTGTTTGTTGGAACTTATTGACAAACTCCGTAAAAATAACCGTAAACGCCGTATCATCTTGCACCACGATAATGCCAGTTCTCACACGGCCAGGCAGACAAATGAATTTTTGAAGGTGAACAACGTTGACCTTATGAGCCATCGCGTGTACAGTCCCGACCTGGCACCTTGTGACTTTTATTTATTTCCAAAAATTAAGAACCAGTTACGCGGTCAACGATTTTCATCGCCTGAAGAGGCTGTCGAAGAGTATAAAAAATATGTTTCAGAGATTGTCATGGAGGAGCGGCATAAATGTTTTCAAAATTGGTTTATTCGTATGAAAAAGTGCATTAACGCTAACGGAGAATATTTTGAGAAACAATAAATTCACTTCTGACCATTTATAGTATTTTTTTCTTATTCATTCTGGAAACTTATAGTGCGCCCCACGTAGTCTTGACATTCGAGGCTGTTCTTATGTTGACCGTTTCCGCAGGTACATATACTGTGGTGACGTGGTGGTTTCCTTGAAGTCTCACCCGGCTGCCCTGGGCGTTCCATACCTAATAGCCGGCATCGAAGATCGGTACCGCGAACAACATTCATCCCAGGTAAAGTTAGAAAAGCGTATCACTACACGTTGTGCAATCAAAGCAAACAAATATCATTCATTCATTCAATCTAGAGATAAGGGCATTTGCTAGTGTTACGTCATGGAAAAAATTCCATTTCGAAAAATTCATGTTTTTTTTTACATTTTTCTTGTATTTTCCACATTTCTTCCGTCCGCTAACTAATACCCAGCTAAGTGACAAAATAATTTTTTGAGATATGGGCATTTCTCCAAAGCCGCAATTTTCAGTGTCCGTGCACTAAACTCCACTTATTAAGCATAGAAATAAACGGAGAAAAGTTAGACCTTGTTAATAAAGCAGTCTTCTTGGGAGTGACCTTAGATAGTAAACTTCAGTGGTTTCCACATATATCGTCTCTGGCCAGCAGATTAAGCTCCGCTGCATACGCAATCCACAGAATACGTGAGCTTACCGATGTTAGTACTGCTAGACTAGTTTACTTTAGTTACTTCCATAGTATAATGTCCTACGGGATTCTCATGTGGGGTAAACCGGCAGATATTCAAACCATATTTGTATTGCAAAAACGAGCGATTCGTTCTGTGTACCGTCTAGGCTCTCGGGTATCTTTCAGAGAAAAGTTTAAGGAGACTGGTATCATGACTGTGGCATCACAGTACATTTACTCAAATATTTTATATGCCCGTAAAAATATACATAATTTCAATAAGAAAGAAGATATCCATAATATTAACCTTAGAGCTAAGTCCAAACTCATGGTACCACGATTTCGTTTAACCAAGGTAAACAACTCTTTTATGGGGAACTGTATACGTGTTTACAATAAGATTCCGGAGCATATATTAAGTTTATCATTTCCTAAGTTTAAAAACTACATTAAAAATATTTTGATCGAAAAATCATATTACAAAATTGAAGACTACGTGTTAGATAAAGATGTATGGAAAGACGACATGGCTCCAGAATCCACACAAATTTGATTCAAAGTGTATTCCATAGCATTTAAGTTTATTTGAAAAGAGCAATCCCTAGAGTTTCTTGCTCGTTCTTCTCAGGGAGGTCAGCGTAGTGAACGAGTAGTAGCTTAAATGTGACGTTTTCAAGTGTAAATTTATTTTACCTATGGAATAAAT